>NC_035446.2:83029423-83329423 GCF_002127325.2 Helianthus annuus
GATTCGCTAAATCCAGGCAAATCTCAATAGTACATATATGCTTCTGCACACGGGGTCGTGCTCAGCGGACACGGGGGCGTGGTCAACTAATGCAGACAACATTTAATGAAATTGCAATTAATGAAGAGAGAGAGTCGGATGGACACGGGGCCGTGCCCGAGCTTCTATTCAGCCTATAAATAAGAGTGCTTGGAGCTCTTGCAACTCATCCCTTGGCACACCACCTCTCTCACACTTCACCTGTAACACCCCGTGTTTTCGAATGTCAAAGTCAAAGTCCAAGTCAAGTTTGACTTCTTTGACTGTAAATAGTATATTTTATGTTTTGTATTATGTGGAGTAAGTGTTGTCTATCAAAGGAATGGAAGTAATCGAATATTTAATCGACGCGAAACGCTTTTCGACTGTGAATAGTAGGAAGTAACAATGCGATAAAGTTAATCAATCAATAATCAAGCTAATCGAATCATCAATCGAACTCGAGACTCGAATTATCCAGCTTTGGTGTTATTATACATGTGTGTGTGTGCCTTATGTGTTACCTGTGCGTGTTTACTTTATGTTATGTGTGGTGATCAATTGAATCAATCAAATCGAAACTCGAAACTCAATCGAACTCAATCGAACTCGAAATCGAATATGGAATGTAGATGCTTGTATGTAGATATAGTGGTTGGGATTAAAAGTAATCTGAATAGGAAACTCTATCGTACTCGTATCGTCTTCAATTGAAATCGAAATATCAGAAATCGTCGCGCCGAACACTCGAAACAGGCTGTGGATCGATCAGGCTCCTAGCCGATCGAACAGCCCAGCCGATCGGACAGACTGTCCGATCGAGCAGGCTGTCCGATCGGGATGCCTGGCCGATCGGCCAGCCCTTTCCCCTTTTGGAAGCCTATAAATAGGCCTGTCATTATCATTCTTTCCACTTTTGGAAACCTTCTGACCGACCAGCTCGTGCTCCCCTTCTTTTCTCAGATTTCTCTCAATCCGGGTAAGTTTTCATCCTAAATCTTGTACTTTCTTGATCAATACATGCTCCTACACCTTTCTATCTTTCAAATCTTGATTTCTAACCGTGAAATCATCAAGATCTAAGCATTCTAGGATGATGTCATCATGGTGTTCTTCAAGAACTTCATGTTTTGGCCTCAATCCACCAAGAATCACTTGGATCTAACCGATTTCCACATAAACGAACTAAGATCTATCGCAGATCTGAACAATTACATGGTGTGAAGGATTGAAAGAAGTATTTCCAACTTTCTTTCAACTCTTTTACACTCAATGCCTTCAAACCGGTAGAAACGGAGCTTGAGCCAACTCACTAATCATTCTAATGGTTAAGTGGTTCAAGATTCGGATTCTATCTATAAGGTTCACCGATTTTGGGTTAAACGTTAAACTACCGTTCCGAACCGTTCACCGGCCGGACTTGGGTGATTCCTGTCCGAGCAGGGGAAACAAGTAAGAACGAAAGTGCCATGGTTCAGCTCGTTGTCAAAATACCTCGATATAACGTCAAACAATCAAAACAGCCAAGTGTTAGACAAACAGGCCGACCAGGTCAGGATACTGACCGATCGAATAGGCTGTTCGAACGAACAGCCCAGCCGATCGGACATGTCAGCCGATCGACCAGGCCAGCCGATCGGCAAGCACATGGCCCCACACTTTGACATTTTTATGATGTATAGTATTGAATGAAGTGATGTTCGATCGAACGAGCTGTTCGATAACATTACTCATCGGATCATGAGATACTATGCTTCAACACTTAATCGATTTTCAACTCGTTCGACGTATTGGAGTGCCACCCGATCGAACATGCTGTCCGATCAGGTGACATTCCACTAAGGACCCATTTCTAAAGTTCCTAACCGATCGGTTAAGCCGGCCGATCGAACAGGCCGTTCGATCGATCGACCTGAAAGGTAAGGACACTTCAGTGTTCTCAAATACTACAACGAAAACTTCAAAAGGTCAAGCCATCATACACAAACACATCCTACTCAAAGGAATTAACAATCCACTTGAACAGTCCAACCGATCGAGCCTACCGGCCGATCGAACAGGCAGTCCAAACGGACCTTCCAACCGAACGAACAACCCGTTCGATCGAACCTGCTGTTCGATCGACCAGGCTGTTCGACCCACTTGCACTTGTTTCCATTCTACGTGTTACTCATCGTTATGTTATCGAACTATTCGGGCTAACCCTACTCTCAAGCGCTCCCTTCAATCCATCAATCAATCGCTGTGAGTATACTCGAACCCCTTTTGTTTTAGCACATTTGGGTGTTACATACGTTACTTATCAAAATCACAATCGAACACACTACTCAATTATTTAAACGCTAACCGTTCTGCATGTATTACGTGACTAAATGAATGCTTGTTGTTATGTTTACACGTGGAATGCTGTCTACCTGCCTTAATGACGTAGTACTATAGTTTGGACTCAGCACCCATTCACACGAGGGTTGTTAAGGACAATTACTTGCATGGATTACGGTGGTAATCATGTATTGCGAACTGTCTCGGACAGTCAACCCGCAGTCATTGGTATCGATAGATCCATGTCGATAATTAACATGCTTCGTTTTCCTCTATGTAGGTGCTGGTTATGCGTAAACTATTTCGAACTCTATATGCTATTATCAAACTTGTATGCTCACCTTTACATTTTATGTATTGACTTTATTTTAACGTATGTGACAGGCAATTAGGATGCTTATCCGCTAGGAAGGCGAGCTAGGAATAAGCGTCTAGAGCATAGTTGTCTGTAGATCTGGCAGATCGAGTCTCTAGAGGCATTTAAACGATATTTATATTTTTATTTAAATCTGAGTTGTCGGAACAGTATATTTGACTAGATGCTTATCTGTAATAACTTGTTTTAATATTTGGGATACGGTATGGGACGTATCATTTAAACTAAATAGTAATGATATTTGTTGTGGAAACTTCTGGACAATCTGTTTCGCTCAGTGCCATGCCCCGATGATTCCGCCATCGGTTGGGGTGTGACATCACCCACCACCCACCACCATCACAACACCATCATCCACCACCATCATCCATTGTCTATCATAGAGTGTGTGAGTCGTCTCGGGATCCAAGATTGATCGTAAGAGTTCTTGACAATCAAAGTGTCACACCCCGATTTCCACGTGTATCACCGGTGGGCCCGGTGGGGGATTACCGTGACGTAGTTGGCAACAATATAGTCAAACCACACAATTATATGAATGCACAGCGGAAGCAAAAAGATAAATATAATTCAACCTTTTGAATGTAATATCAAGTGTATTACAGAAGTCGAATTGTATCCACAGGGGATCAAAAATAATAAAATATTGTTCAATCAGATACAGCATCAAGCTTGCGAGACTATTCGTGATGCTAGGAAGCTATTACCAGCCAAATTTCGTGTAGTACCTGCACTTAATCTTTTGGGGAAAATACGTCAGTTTACACAGGTAAATACGTTCAACTGACACATTTGAAAATGTTTATTAAAAATTGATTTGAATGCACGAGGCACAAACTCTTTTATAACTTGGGAAAATTATTAAAATCTTGTGAACGAATTACATGTCCTTTTATGCGTTCAGTAGCCCGGATCCTGTCCGGGTTAAAGATTAATAGACACACCACATTGCGTAAAACCGTAGTGTAAAAACCAACGGCTACGTCTTTTAATAATAATGTCGACATAATATACCGGGTGTACGCCTACACCGGGATGTCGAGGTCGTGGCCATTTCGTAAAATGATGCCAAGGATATCCGGGACAACGGTCATTAACCCCCCAAAGGCTTTTAAGTAACAAGACTGTTTAAATGAGCCGATCACATTATTCAATTAACCACCTAAGCGATGGAAGATATGATGCTCAATCAAGCGGTATTAATATACCGTATCCCAAGCCCGTATAGGGAAAATAAGTTAAAAGTATTTACCTTTGCAAGTATATTTCTTAATTTGATTAAATCACCGATAGCTTTTACTGGGGCTCCTATTCTGGAACGAAGGTTTTAATTAACCTATTAGAATCCTAACGAGTCTTTATATTGGCCGTAGCCTAGACCGGTTGGTTCCGATATGTGAATACGGTTTAATCGCGCGAAAAGGCGAAAACCGAGAATGGAGTGTGATTCTGACCCAACAAGTTCAGAGACTTGTTTTAGATGGGTTTAAGGTTCACACTCTGGATTTTGGGGTCCAAATAATATAATTTGACCCGTATCGGCTATTTTATGAAAACTAGTTTCATAAGCCGAACCGTGCGCGCAATAGGCGAAACGGTTAACCATGAGAGTCTTACGCTTATTTCCTAAGTCAATATGCCTTAAAGAGGTTGTGGTATCAGTAGGATACCTTCCGTGATGCCCGTAACGAGTTTTAGTTAATATATCGCCCCGTAGAGGTTTTTCGGTCATTTTAAAGACTTTTAAAGAGCTTTTCGAGTTCTACAGGAAATCTGAGTTTCCCGAACAGTTTATAAACTCTAAAATACTTTAATTATTATTTAAAATCAGTAGCAACTAGAATCGGGTCAAAAGACCTTGTAGAACTCAAGTTTTGGCCGAAAAGGGCATATTCGGTATTTACCGAACCGTAGCCATAACCGCAGGTTATGAGCAAGGTAAAAATTATTAAAAATCTTTAAAAATCCCAAAATATTATTTTATAACAGTGGGTAAAAGTTTTGGTGACGAAATATTGGTTTAGATAGGCGTTATGCTAATTGCGCCGTTTATTACAAAAGTTTACTTTAATTGCGCTATTTAGCATAACTCTCATTCTAGACCTCGGATTGACGTGAAACTTTAAGGACATGCTTATAATTTAGTAAGCAAGGTTATGGTCCGTTCACGCGTCCGAAATGCTCGTTTTATTTTAAAAAGGCCGTTACGGTCAACTTTTAGGCGATTAACGGAAATGCGTAAAAGACTCGGACAAACAATGAACCGGTCACAGAGGGTTATACCATCATGTAACCTGGTCCTAAGAGAGTCCTAAGGCATATCTATACCTTACTAAAACGGGTCAGAACTGAAGTCAAAGCAAAAGTCAAACTTTTGCGACATTCGTCTCCGAACCGGGTTAATATAGCAAATGGTCGATTCAAACGAGCGCAAACAAGTTTATATACTTAATATCATGTTTTATGAGTGTCTAAACAGGTTCCATAGCATATGCATTACAGATTATGTAAGAATCGCAAAAATAGCTTTCTGTTGACTTTTTAAGCATTCGTTTGACTCGACATTTGAGCTAGTTAGAGTGGTGATCAGAGGGAACCCTTTTAGAGGTTTATTACCCACATAAATACCAACTCATAACTGCTTTTGATCCGTCATAAGACTGAGCCATTACGGATTTATTTTGATGTCAAACCGTATTTACGACAGTTTGGTTTTTAGCTATTTACTAAGTATAAATCAAACCACAAAGGATCTAATGGACTTACAGAAGCTGAGAGTTGCTTAGAGAACAAAGAAGAATGCTTGAGAGCTCTTAGAATGACCAGAGAAGTGTGTTTTGAGTTGTGTGATAGTTATGAACACAATGTGGTCTATTTATAGTCAAGGACATGCCCTTAGATCATTACAACACATCCTATAAATGAATGTGGATCAGTGGCATGTGTCCTAGAGAGTTATGGGTCGAGTAGGGGGCGCCCATGACCCTGATAAACCCATAAATTCATGTTTTGCCGCTTAAAACAGCCAACAATCTGTCGCTGGGCGTTGCTTACGGACCGTATGGCTTCGGCCTTGCGGTCCGTAAGCCATAGGCGGATCATCAGCAATCATTCCCCCTCCTTACGGTCCGTAAGGCATACCCTTTACGGTCCGTAAGGGGTTAAAAATAAATCTTTTTAAATCTTTTAGTAATGATTATAAAATCTTGGTAATTAATTACCTGACCTTTCGGGTTTGAAGGGGTAACTTTGCGATATGGCCCTTGATTAATTACAGTTAAGGACCTCGCGTTATTTACCCGCATTGTTAAGCCCCCGGTTAATTTATTTATTATCCGGAAAGCCTTAAATTATATTATTGACGCTTTTAACCCTTCTCTTACGAATTCGATCATAACTTTCTCGTTTTAAAACGGAACTTCGCGAAATTTATATATTGTATTCTAGTGAGTGTATTATACTGTTACAAAGCATCGGGAACGTTAAAGGGTCACTCAGAGGTATAATTAAACATGTTGACACAGTTAACCCCTGTAGCTTGTAATCTCTCACTTTCTTCCGCGTTTCGCTTACGTACGATCCATGATTTATTCGTTTGAAGGTACGAGCATCATTTAGGGTTACTATACAGTATATTCACCCTTGGTTGACATTTATAACCCTCGAATTTACATACTTTCAAGGTTTGTCAAAATTAGTCCTTTATTTAATATCAATGCCACGTGTAAACAAATGACACGTGTTAACACATCATTGGACACAAAAATTCGAGGTGTTACATCCTCACCCCCTTAAAATAAATCTCGACCCGAGATTTACTCAAATAAATAGGGGTACTTTTCTTTCATTGTGGCTTCGAGTTCCCACGTATATTCGGGACCTCTACGAGCATCCCATTTGACCTTTACAATCGGTACGTGTTTTCTTCGAAGCTTTTTCACCTGTCGATCTTCAATCGACAATGGCTTTTCTACGAATTTCAAGCTCTCATCTATATGCACATCTGTGTGTGGGATCACCAATGATTCATCGGCGAAGCACTTCTTGAGATTGCAGATGTGGAACACATTGTGAATTCCATTGAGCTCTTCAGGAAAGCTCAACTTATAGGCGACTGATCCGACACGTTCAATGACCTCAAAAGGCCCTATGTATCTCGGACTCAGTTTGCCTTTCTTGCCGAAACGCATCACCCCCTTCCAGGGTGACACTTTAAGCAATACCTTTTCACCCACTTCGAAGTGAAAGTCCTTACGCTTCGGATCAGCGTAACTTTTCTGCCTATCTCTGGCAGCCTTGAGACGTTCCCGAATCTGGACAATCTTGTCCGTTGTCTGTAAAACTATCTCTGGTCCTGATAATTGACCTCTCCCACTTCCGCCCAACAAACAGGCGATCTACATTTCCTACCGTATAATGCCTCGAAAGGCGCAGCCTTTATGCTGGTATGGTAGCTATTATTGTAGGAGAATTCGATTAGGGGTAGATTCTTATCCCAGTTACCACCTAAATCGATCGCACATGCACGAAGCATGTCTTCTAGCGTTTGGATAGTACGCTCACTCTGACCGTCCGTCTGTGGATGGTAAGCCGTACTGAAGTTCAAACGCGTGCCCAAAGATTGCTGGAAACCCTTCCAGAAATGAGACGTGTATCGAGTATCCCTGTCGGAGATAATAGACACAGGTATGCCATGTAAGGCTACAATCTTATCAACATAAAGTTGGGCTAACATATCGGAGCTATGCGTCTCCTTGATGGGTAGAAAATGAGCTGATTTAGTCAGCCTATCGACTATAACCCATATTGTATCGTTTCCTTTCCTGGTTTTGGGTAACTTGGTTATGAAGTCCATAGTTACGCATTCCCACTTCCACTCGGGAAGTTCAGGCTGTTGTAGCAAGCCAGACGGCTTTTAGTGCTCGGCTTTGACTTGAGCACAAGTCAAGCACTTTGCTACATGGGCGGCTACAGACTTTTTCAAGCCTATCCACCAATAGTTTGCCTTTAAGTCATGGTACATTTTGTCGGCTCCAGGATGGACCGAATATTTGGAACTATGGGCTTCCTGGAGGATAACATCTCGTAGCCCTCCATAAATCGGAACCCATATTCGTCCATTCAGTCTAAGGATTCCATCCTTGCTAAGAGTCAACTGTTCTTCAGTTACTCCTAACTTTTCCTTAGGATAATTAGCTTCCAACACAGCCTCTCGCTGTGCAGCTAATATCCTCTCAATCAAATTGTTCTTGACTTCAATGCTCTTGGCATTGATTCGAATAGGTTTTACCCTTTCTTTCCTGCTCAGGGCATCAGCGACTACATTCGCTTTGCCGGGATGGTACCTGATCTCACAATCATAGTCATTCAAGGTCTCCATCCAACGGCGCTGCCTCATGTTCAACTCTTTCTGATTGAACAGGTGCTGGAGGCTTTTGTGATCAGAATAAATCACAAATTTAATACCATAAAGGTAATGCCTCCACAATTTCAGTGAAATACAACGGCACCCAGTTCCAAGTCGTGGGTGGTGTAATTCTTTACGTGCACCTTTAATTGCCTTGAAGCATAGGCGATCACCTTGCCTTTCTGCATAAGCACACACCCCATGCCTGTGTGTGATGCATCGCAATAAACTACGAATTCATCAGTACCTTCCGGTAATGTCAACACAGGAGCGTTACTTTGCTTTTGCTTCAGGATTTCGAAAGATTCTTGCTGCTTTGGGCCCCAAATGAATTTTTCTTTCTTCCTGGTTAGGGAAGTCAAGGGCGCAGCAATCCTCGAAAAATTCTCAATAAATCTCCTGTAGTATCCTGCTAACCCCAGGAAACTACGAATTTCGGTAGGAGTCTTCGGCTCTTGCCAGTTCATGACTGCCTCTACCTTAGCGGGATCCACCTGGATACCACGCTCACTTACAACGTGACCCAAAAACTGAACCTCTCGTAGCCAGAACTCACATTTCGAGAATTTGGCGTAGAGTTTCTCACGCTGTAGTAATTCGAGAATACAACGGAGGTGATTCTCGTGGTCAGCTTGGTTCTTTGAATATATGAGGATATCGTCGATGAAGACTATGACAAATTTGTCCAAGTACGGCTTGCAGACGCGATTCATGAGATCCATGAACACAGCCGGTGCATTTGTGAGCCCAAAAGGCATCACTAGGAACTCATAATGACCGTAGCGAGTCCTAAATGCTGTCTTATGCACATCTTCATCTCTGACCTTTAGTTGATGATAGCCCGACCTTAAGTCGATCTTCGAGAAGTAGCTCGCTCCTTGCAGTTGATCGAACAGATCATCGATCCTTGGCAAAGGATATCTATTCTTTATGGTAACTTTATTGAGCTCACGATAATCGATGCACAACCGCATCGATCCGTCCTTCTTCTTTACAAATAGGACAGGTGCTCCCCAGGGAGACGAACTAGGTCTAATAAAACCTTTTGCCAACAGTTCATCCAACTGGGTCCTTAGTTCCTTCATTTCAGTAGGAGCTAGCCTGTAAGGTGCTCTAGCTATAGGAGCTGCTCCTGGTACGATATCTATTCTGAATTCCACTTGTCTATCTGGTGGTAAACCAGGTAGTTCTTCGGGGAAAACCTCGGGATATTCAGAAATAACAGGAAGTTCCTCTATCTTCGGCTTGGGCTCTTCAATTATCACTTGAGCCATGTAAATGACACAGCCTCTGTTCAAGCATCTAGAAGCTTTGAGCATGGATACGTCCTCGGGTAATCCATACTGCGTGTCACCTCGAATGGTAAGCGATTCACCACTCGGAGTCTTTAGCACAATATGCCTTCTGTTGCAAATGATTTGGGCCTGATTACGGGATAACCAATCCATGCCTAGAACAATGTCGAAACTCGCTAGTTTGAAGGGAAGTAGAGATAGAGGAAAAGAATGGTTCTTAATGGACATTTCACATCCCTCTAGAACAGTGGAGACGGTTTCTATCGTGCCGTCTGCTAACTCTACCTCGTATTTTACGTCTAGGGTCTTGATAGGCATATTCAATAGTTCGCAAAATTTTTGGTCTACAAAGGACTTATCAGCGCCAGAATCGAAAAGTACTCTTGCAAATATATTATTTACGAGAAAAGTACCTGTAAGAACATTGTCGTTCAGCACTGCCTCCTTTGCATCCATGCGGAAGACTCTCGCATTCGTCTTCTTGTTCTCTTCCGGTTTCCTGGCATTCTTAGGGCAGTTACTCTTGATATGCCCCTTTTCATTGCAACCATAGCATGTTGCATCCTTGATCTTTTTACAGTCCACTGTCTTATGGTCCTTGGACTTGCATAGTCCACAGGCAAAAGACTTTGGCTGGGACTGTGAATTTGACCCAAACCTACATTTTCCAGAATGGGGTTTCTGGCAGACTTTGCATTTGGGCCTTTCTCCAGCTTGGCCATCTTTCTTTGCTTCCGTCTCTCTCTTGTCTTCACTGTTTCCACGGTGTTTCTTTCCTGACCTACGTGAGGTGTCGTCCTCACGTTTCCTCTTTTCCGCCTCCTTGCTCCTTAGCGTCCTCAGACGGACAGCGTCCAAAGTGAGAGACAAGGAGAGGTCAGTTACTGACCTGAAGGTCGTCGGCCGAGAGGCCTTTACACTAGCCTTTATCGCAGGCTCTAATCCCCCAATGAAACGAGCGATTCTTCTGGACTCTGGCGTCACAAGGTACGGAACCAGGCGAGACATCGTATTGAAGCTCGTCAAGTAGGCCTGGCAGTCCAGGTTTGTCATTACCAATGACACAAAATCAGACTCGATCTTCTCCACCTCATGCTGAGGGCAGTAGTTTTCTTTAATGAGAGCGATAAATTCCTCCCATGTCATCTTGTATAGAGCAGACTTACCCGATGCTTGTACCAACGCTCTCCACCATGCTAGGGCCTCGCCCTTAAATGATTGTGACACAAACTTCACCACATCCTTCTCCGCACACCCACTGATGTCCACTATAGTGTCCATCTCATCCAGCCAGGTGATACAGTCAACAGCACCCTTTTCCCCTGTGAATTCCCGGGGCTTACAAGACACGAAGTACTTGTAGGTGCAACCCTTGGCACCGGACGCATCAGTATATTCTCGTTCACGACGAATACTATTTTCAGCGGACGAGTGATTATCGTCATCTTTCTTGGGTTTGGAGAGTGGTTTGGATTGTGACTTTGGTTTGGAGGGTGGTTTTGATACAGTTCTGCCTCGAGACTCAGTATATTGACGATCCAGAGCTGCCTGAACATCGTTGTCAATTAGAGCCTTTAGCTGTGCGCCTGTCAGATGCACTTGCGCATTATCGTAGTCATCTTCGTTTGAATGGCTGTTTTCTCCGTTGGGATCCGCCATTGTAACTTGAATCTGTTACAGAAGATAACAAAATTTTATTCAGGAGTTTATTATGGAGTTGTCTTTTATGACAATTTTGTTAATCATGGTAACGGAGACCATATCTGATTAACTTATTACTCACTAGTTTTAGGATTTGAATATATCCTATTTTAGCTATAACAATAATATTAGCGGCATAAAGCCTAATCAAGAGGATGTTTTATAATATTAGCCGAGATTTCAGAGAATCAAAGGCATAGAGGTTTGAACCGTAGTTATTTTACCCCTTTCTGACAGGGAGTCATGGACCACCACTGTCTTCTGTCCTTATAAGACAATTATTACGGCCCATAGGCACTACACCACTAATGGATGTTTTAATAAGGTTGGCCCGTAGGCACTACATCTCTAATGGATGTTTAATAAGATTGGCCCGTAGGCATTACATCGCTAATGGATGTTTTAATAAGGTTGGCCCGTAGGCACTACATCGCTAATGGATGTTTTAATAAGGTTGGCCCGTAGGCACTACATCACTAATGGATGTCTTAATAAGGTTGGCCCGTAGGCACTACATCACTAATGGATGTTTTATAATGATCATCTCTATTGATGATCTGACCCATGATTCATAAATCATTTAGTTGGGTTTTTGAAATCCCTTAAAGGATTATTATATAAGAATGACGTGTGTGATTTTAACGAATCACATCTGCCATGATCGTCAACATGCTTGCAGAGGTTAACAGGGAATCAGAATCTTTTCAATTAGGTCTTACCATCTTGGCCGGATCTTAAAAGACAACAGGCTAGGTTTCACTCTTAAGATTCTTTATTTAGGCAAATCAATTTAAAAGGAATGGTTTCGATTTATTTCATACATATTAAAACAAAACTCATAACATACGTTCCATAATCTCAAATACAATCACATATTGCCCTAAACGGGTCTTTTAAACAAGTACACACCTACTTAGAGGTTTTAAAATAAGTGACAAGTCCACACAGGGACCAATATAAGATAAGTGTCCATGCAAGGACTAAAAGATAAGTCCACGTAGGGACTAAAATACGATAAATGTCCACGCAGGGACTTATTTTAAAGTAGAAATTACATTAGTACAACTATTAAGGGCTAGTGGTCACGTTTCTTCTTTTTGCCCTTTAGTAGGTTCGCCAAGCCTTTGAGAAATCCTCGGTGGCTCTTTTTCTCTTCCTCGAACTCTCTCTCCACACGATCTAGTCGTTGGAGTATCTCTTCCTGTTCAGGAGGAGAGAAACGTGGTTGTGGCGCTTGTTGTGGAACTGGAGGTCTGGGAGGTATTGGATACCCATGAGCTGAGTAGTCCGGTGCTCCCATGTTCCCATGAGCTCCGTCAGGATAGCGTGCATTATATCTAGCCGACACCACATATGGGTCGTGCTCGTAATTGTAGTTGTAATGTGCTTGTGACGACGGTTCGAACGGGTTGTAAGCCGTTGGACCCGTGTAAGCAGGTATGGGTTGGTCATACCCAAATGGTGGCGAATTTGGTGCAACTGGTGCGGAGTTCGCCTCCTGTATAGGACTTGAAGGTCCTTCTTCTTGTAGTGGCGGATAGTGGCTACTACTAGAGTGTCGAGGGGTGCTGAAGTGGATACCCCCTCCTCCTCGTGTGGACATACGAGCATTTGTCCTCCTACGCCTTGGCGGATCAGGCATTACTGGTTGCGCCGGTGGCGGAGGTGGTGGCGTAACTGCCACAAGGCGTGAATCCTCAGAGGGATCCTGTGGATGTCGCGGTTGTTGTGATGTCTGTTGAGGTGGTGTGTAGTACCACTCATGTCGGTCGAACAACGCTTGGAAACTATCTGGTCCCTGATAGGGTGTGCCATGGAAGGATGACCCATCAGAGACTTCTATCGGATGCGTGGGCGTACCATGAGCAGGTTCTGTCAGATCCGTATCTTCGTCCATATGATCTTCGGAGAAGTGATCTTGTGGCCCTAGTGGAACAAAACCTGAAGGTTCCTGGATGTAGTCAGCTGGATTAAACTGACCTCTGAAGTATGGAGTAGGGTCGTCGAAATTTCGGTGCGATACCGAACGTTGTAGAGGTATGAAGGAGGGTTGCGGGTTGTTGGGATCATTCTCTGAATTTGGCACGAATGAGTGCCGGTATGATGGCGTCGAGCTGTGCGAGGTGGAATGCCTCGCAGGTTCGTAAAGGTCTCTTCGTCTCTGTGGTTCTTCACTCATTGTAGTCGAAGGAGCTCGCGTACCAGAAGGTCCGGCTTCGTGATCGTGATGAGTAACGATCTCTCCTCTGCCTCTTCTTCCCCTTCCTCTTCCTCGGAATATCACTGGCGGCATGTTTCCTGCTTTATAAAACTTTAAATACCAATAATAAAAGAAAAAGACAAAATTGGAATAACAATTCGAATTTGTCCTAAGTTCTTGTCTAGACTCAAGTATGTGCAATTGTGTCACTGAGATTAAACACATTAAGATAGTGTTTAATTCACTCAATGTTGGCTCTGATACCAACCTGTCACACCCCGATTTCCACGTGTATCACCGGTGGGCCCGGTGGGGGATTACCGTGACGTAGTTGGCAACAATATAGTCAAACCACACAATTATATGAATGCACAGCGGAAGCAAAAAGATAAATATAATTCAACCTTTTGAATGTAATATCAAGTGTATTACAGAAGTCGAATTGTATCCACAGGGGATCAAAAATAATAAAATATTGTTCAATCAGATACAGCATCAAGCTTGCGAGACTATTCGTGATGCTAGGAAGCTATTACCAGCCAAATTTCGTGTAGTACCTGCACTTAATCTTTTGGGGAAAATACGTCAGTTTACACTGGTAAATACGTTCAACTGACACATTTGAAAATGTTTATTAAAAATTGATTTGAATGCACGAGGCACAAACTCTTTTATAACTTGGGAAAATTATTAAAATCTTGTGAACGAATTACATGTCCTTTTATGCGTTCAGTAGCCCGGATCCTGTCCGGGTTAAAGATTAATAGACACACCACATTGCGTAAAACCGTAGTGTAAAAACCAACGGCTACGTCTTTTAATAATAATGTCGACATAATATACCGGGTGTACGCCTACACCGGGATGTCGAGGTCGTGGCCATTTCGTAAAATGATGCCAAGGATATCCGGGACAACGGTCATTAACCCCCCAAAGGCTTTTAAGTAACAAGACTGTTTAAATGAGCCGATCACATTATTCAATTAACCACCTAAGCGATGGAAGATATGATGCTACCTGTCACACCCCGATTTCCACGTGTATCACCGGTGGGCCCGGTGGGGGATTACCGTGACGTAGTTGGCAACAATATAGTCAAACCACACAATTATATGAATGCACAGCGGAAGCAAAAAGATAAATATAATTCAACCTTTTGAATGTAATATCAAGTGTATTACAGAAGTCGAATTGTATCCACAGGGGATCAAAAATAATACAATATTGTTCAATCAGATACAGCATCAAGCTTGCGAGACTATTCGTGATGCTAGGAAGCTATTACCAGCCAAATTCCGTGTAGTACCTGCACTTAATCTTTTGGGGAAAATACGTCAGTTTACACTGGTAAATACGTTCAACTGACACATTTGAAAATGTTTATTAAAAATTGATTTGAATGCACGAGGCACAAAATCTTTTATAACTTGGGAAAATTATTAAAATCTTGTGAACGAATTACATGTCCTTTTATGCGTTCAGTAGCCCGGATCCTGTCCGGGTTAAAGATTAATAGACACACCACATTGCGTAAAACCGTAGTGTAAAAACCAACGGCTACGTCTTTTAATAATAATAATGTCGACATAATATACCGGGTGTACGCCTACACCGGGATGTCGAGGTCGTGGCCATTTCGTAAAATGATGCCAAGGATATCCGGGACAACGGTCATTAACCCCCCAAAGGCTTTTAAGTAACAAGACTGTTTAAATGAGCCGATCACATTATTCAATTAACCACCTAAGCGATGGAAGATATGATGCTCAATCAAGCGGTATTAATATACCGTATCCCAAGCCCGTATAGGGAAAATAAGTTAAAAGTATTTACCTTTGCAAATATATTCCTTAATTTGATTAAATCACCGATAGCTTTTACTGGGGCTCCTATTCTGGAACGAAGGTTTTAATTAACCTATTAGAATCCTAACGAGTCTTTATATTGGCCGTAGCCTAGACCGGTTGGTTCCGATATGTGAATACGGTTTAATCGCGCGAAAAGGCGAAAACCGAGAATGGAGTGTGATTCTGACCCAACAAGTTCAGAGACTTGTTTTAGATGGGTTTAAGGTTCACACTCTGGATTTTGGGGTCCAAATAATATAATTTGACCCGTATCGGCTATTTTATGAAAACTAGTTTCATAAGCCGAACCGTGCGCACAATAGGCGAAACGGTTAACCATGAGAGTCTTACGCTTATTTCCTAAGTCAATATGCCTTAAAGAGGTTGTGGTATCAGTAGGATACCTTCCGTGATGCCCGTAACGAGTTTTAGTTAATATATCGCCCCGTAGGGGTTTTTCGGTCATTTTAAAGACTTTTAAAGAGCTTTTCGAGTTCTACAGGAAATCTGAGTTTCCCGAACAGTTTATAAAGTCTAAAATACTTTAATTATTATTTAAAATCAGTAGCAACTGGAATCGGGTCAAAAGACCTTGTAGAACTCAAGTTTTGGCCGAAAAGGGCATATTCGGTATTTACCGAACCGTAGCCATAACCGCAGGTTATGAGCAAGGTAAAAATTATTAAAAATCTTTAAAAATCTCAAAATATTATTTTATAACAGTGGGTAAAAGTTTTGGTGACGAAATCTTGGTTTAGATAGGCGTTATGCTAATTGCGCCGTTTATTACAAAAGTTTACTTTAATTGCGCTATTTAGCATAACTCTCATTCTAGACCTCGGATTGACGTGAAACTTTAAGGACATGCTTATAATTTAGTAAGCAAGGTTATGGTCCATTCACGCGTCCGAAATGCTCGTTTTATTTTAAAAAGGCCGTTACAGTCAACTTTTAGGCGATTAACGGAAATGCGTAAAAGACTCGGACAAACAATGAACCGGTCACAGAGGGTTATACCATCATGTAACCTGGTCCTAAGAGAGTCCTAAGGCATATCTATACCTTACTAAAACGGGTCAGAACTGAAGTCAAAGCAAAAGTCAAACTTTTGCGACATTCGGCTCCGAACCGGGTTAATATAGCAAATGGTCGATTCAAACGAGCGCAAACAAGTTTATATACTTAATATCATGTTTTATGAGTGTCTAAACAGGTTCCATAGCATATGCATTACAGATTATGTAAGAATCGCAAAAATAGCTTTCTGTTGACTTTTAAGCATTCGTTTGACTCAACATTTGAGCTAGTTAGAGTGGTGATCAGAGGGAACCCTTTTAGAGGTTTATTACCCACATAAATACCAACTCATAACTGCTTTTGATCCGTCATAAGACTGAGCCATTACGGATTTATTTTGATGTCAAACCGTATTTACGACGGTTTGGTTTTTAGCTATTTACTAAGTATAAATCAAACCACAAAGGATCTAATGGACTTACAGAAGCTGAGAGTTGCTTAGAGAACAAAGAAGAATGCTTGAGAGCTCTTAGAATGACCAGAGAAGTGTGTTTTGAGTTGTGTGATAGTTATGAACACAATGTGGACTATTTATAGTCAAGGACATGCCCTTAGATCATTACAACACATCCTATAAATGAATGTGGATCAGTGGCATGTGTCCTAGAGAGTTATGGGTCGAGTAGGGGGCGCCCATGACCCTGATAAACCCATAAATTCATGTTTTGCCGCTTAAAACAGCCAACAATCTGTCGCTGGGCGTTGCTTACGGACCGTATGGCTTCGGCCTTGCGGTCCGTAAGCCATAGGCGGATCATCAGCAATCATTCCCCCTCCTTACGGTCCGTAAGGCATACCCTTTACGGTCCGTAAGGGGTTAAAAATAAATCTTTTTAAATCTTTTAGTAATGATTATAAAATCTTGGTAATTAATTACCTGACCTTTCGGGTTTGAAGGGGTAACTTTGCGATATGGCCCTTGATTAATTACAGTTAAGGACCTCGCGTTATTTACCCGCATTGTTAAGCCCCCGGTTAATTTATTTATTATCCGGAAAGCCTTAAATTATATTATTGACGCTTTTAACCCTTCTCTTACAAATTCGATCATAACTTTCTCGTTTTAAAACGGAACTTCGCGAAATTTATATATTGTATTCTAGTGAGTGTATTATACTGTTACAAAGCCTCGGGAACGTTAAAGGGTCACTCAGAGGTATAATTAAACATGTTGACACAGTTAACCCCTGTAGCTTGTAATCTCTCACTTTCTTCCGCGTTTCGCTTACGTACGATCCATGATTTATTCGTTTGAAGGTACGAGCATCATTTAGGGTTACTATACAGTATATTCACCCTTGGTTGACATTTATAACCCTCGAATTTACATACTTTCAAGGTTTGTCAAAATTAGTCCTTTATTTAATATCAATGCCACGTGTAAACAAATGACACGTGTTAACACATCATTGGACACAAAAATTCGAGGTGTTACATCCTCACCCCCTTAAAATAAATCTCGACCCGAGATTTACTCAAATAAATAGGGGTACTTTTCTTTCATTGTGGCTTCGACTTCCCACGTATATTCGGGACCTCTACGAGCATCCCATTTGACCTTTACAATCGGTACGTGTTTTCTTCGAAGCTTTTTCACCTGTCGATCTTCAATCGACAATGGCTTTTCTACGAATTTCAAGCTCTCATCTATATGCACATCTGTGTGTGGGATCACCAATGATTCATCGGCGAAGCACTTCTTGAGATTGCAGATGTGGAACACATTGTGAATTCCATTGAGCTCTTCAGGAAAGCTCAACTTATAGGCGACTGATCCGACACGTTCAATGACCTCAAAAGGCCCTATGTATCTCGGACTCAGTTTGCCTTTCTTGCCGAAACGCATCACCCCCTTCCAGGGTGACACTTTAAGCAATACCTTTTCACCCACTTCGAAGTGAAAGTCCTTACGCTTCGGATCAGCGTAACTTTTCTGCCTATCTCTGGCAGCCTTGAGACGTTCCCGAATCTGGACAATCTTGTCCGTTGTCTGTAAAACTATCTCTGGTCCTGATAATTGACCTCTCCCACTTCCGCCCAACAAACAGGCGATCTACATTTCCTACCGTATAATGCCTCGAAAGGCGCAGCCTTTATGCTGGTATGGTAGCTATTATTGTAGGAGAATTCGATTAGGGGTAGATTCTTATCCCAGTTACCACCTAAATCGATCGCACATGCACGAAGCATGTCTTCTAGCGTTTGGATAGTACGCTCACTCTGACCGTCCGTCTGTGGATGGTAAGCCGTACTGAAGTTCAAACGCGTGCCCAAAGATTGCTGGAAACCCTTCCAGAAATGAGACGTGTATCGAGTATCCCTGTCGGAGATAATAGACACAGGTATGCCGTGTAAGGCTACAATCTTATCAACATAAAGTTGGGCTAACATATCGGAGCTATGCGTCTCCTTGATGGGTAGAAAATGAGCTGATTTAGTCAGCCTATCGACTATAACCCATATTGTATCGTTTCCTTTCCTGGTTTTGGGTAACTTGGTTATGAAGTCCATAGTTACGCATTCCCACTTCCACTCGGGAAGTTCAGGCTGTTGTAGCAAGCCAGACGGCTTTTGGTGCTCGGCTTTGACTTGAGCACAAGTCAAGCACTTTGCTACATGGGCGGCTACAGACTTTTTCAAGCCTATCCACCAATAGTTTGCCTTTAAGTCATGGTACATTTTGTCGGCTCCAGGATGGACCGAATATTTGGAACTATGGGCTTCCTGGAGGATAACATCCCGTAGCCCTCCATAAATCGGACCCATATTCGTCCGTTCAGTCTAAGGATTCCATCCTTGCTAAGAGTCAACTGTTCTTCAGTTACTCCTAACTTTTCCTTAGGATAATTAGCTTCCAACACAGCCTCTCGCTGTGCAGCTAATATCCTCTCAATCAAATTGTTCTTGACTTCAATGCTCTTGGCATTGATTCGAATAGGTTTTACCCTTTCTTTCCTGCTCAGGGCATCAGCGACTACATTCGCTTTGCCGGGATGGTACCTGATCTCACAATCATAGTCATTCAAGGTCTCCATCCAACGGCGCTGCCTCATGTTCAACTCTTTCTGATTGAACAGGTGCTGGAGGCTTTTGTGATCAGAATAAATCACAAATTTAATACCATAAAGGTAATGCCTCCACAATTTCAGTGCAAATACAACGACACCCAGTTCCAAGTCGTGGGTGGTGTAATCCCTCCCTTGGTGACCACTACTCCTAGGAACTTCCCTTCCTCTACCCCGAAGCAACACTTCCCAGGGTTCAACTTCATATTTACATCCTGCATGGCCCGGATGGTTTCAGCTATATCGTCTATCATGGCCATTTCTGTTAAGCTTTTTATGACGATGTCGTCGACGTACACCTCCAGGTTCCGTCCCCGCTACTCCCTGAAGAGAGTGTTTATAAACCTTTGATAAGTGGCCCCCACATTTTTCAGTCCGAAGGGCATCTTGGTATAGCAAAAGGTTCCTTCGTCTGTAATAAAAGCGGTCTTTTCCTCGTCTTCCATTGACATTTGTATTTGATGATATCCCTTGTAAGCGTCCAGGAAGCACTTCAGGGTGTACTGAGATAGGGAGTCCACCTGGACATCTATCTCTGGTTGAACGTGTCGGATCAGTCGCCTATAGGTTGAACTTGCCTGAAGAGCTCAATGGAATTCACAATGTGTTCCACATCTGCAATCTCAAGAAGTGCTTCGCCGATGAATCATTGGTGATTCCACACACAGATGTGCATATAGATGAGAGCTTAAAGTTTGTAGAGAAGCCTTTGTCGATTGAAGATCGACAGGTGAAAAAGCTTCGAAGAAAGCACGTACCAATTGTAAAGGTCAAATGGGATGCTCGTAGAGGTCCCGAATACACGTGGGAAGTCGAAGCCACAATGAAAGAAAAATACCCTTATTTATTTGAGTAAATCTCGGGTCGAGATTTATTTTAAGGGGGTGAGGATGTAACACCTCGAATTTTTGTGTCCAATGATGTGTTAACACGTGTCATTTGTTTACACGTGGCATTGATATTAAATAAAGGACTAATATTGACAGACCTTGAAAGTATATAAATTCGAGGATTATAAATGTCAAACAAGGGTAAATATACTGTATAGTAACCCTAAGTGGTGCTTGTACCTTCAAACGAATAAATCATGGATCGTACGGAAGCGAAACGCGGAAGAAAGTGAGAGATTACAAGCTACAGGGGTTAACTGTGTCAACATGTTTAATTATACCTCTGAGTGACCCTTTAACGTTCCCAAGGCTTTGTAACAGTATAATACGCTCACTAGAATGCAATATATAAATTTCGCGAAGTTCCGATTTAAAACTAGAAAGTTATGATCGAATTCGTATAAGAAGGGTTAAAAGCGTCAACAATGAAAGTTAAGGCTTTCCGAATAATTAATAAATTAACCGGGGACTTAATAATGCGGGTAAATAACACAAGGCCCTTAATTGTAATTAACCGAGGGCCAAACCGCAAAGTTACCCCTTCAAACCCGAAAGGTCAAGTTAATAATTACGAAAGATTTCGTTATTAATTACCAGATTCTGATAATCATTACAAAAGATCTAAAATTTCTGAAAACATAACCTCTCGCGCGCCGCGTAAGGTTTAGTGTTAAGTTGAGGCGGGCCGCGAGCCACCTAATATACGCGCCTGATTTTTAAAACTCAGGCGGCCCGCGTACAAAGTGCATGATTCCTCCATGCGGGCCGCGTGGGACGCCCAGATGCAGAAACTTTGGATTTTTATGCCTTTTGAGCTTGTGAACGATCAAATCTCCAATAAATGATGCATGGGCGCCCCCTACTCGACCCATAACACTCTAGGCCACCTGCCCATCATCCATGGTCACTTATAGACCAATGTGTGATGATCTTGGAGCTTGGTTTGCACTATAAATAGGCATACTTGTTCACAACTTAGAACACACCTCAAAACTCAACTACTGATCATTCTTGGAGCTCTCAAGCTTTTCTCTGTGTTCTTAAGTCTTGCCTTAAGCTTCTGTAAGTGGTCTAACCCTTTGTGGTTTCATATTTCTATAGATTTAGCTTAAAAGTCAATCCGTCGTAACCAACGGTTGACTTTGCAATAACTCACAAATAGTTCAGGAGATTGTCGAATCAAAAGTAGTTATGAGATGGTATTTGTGTGGGTAATAAACCTCTGAAAGGGGTCCCCATGATCACCACTCTAACTATGTCAAATATCGAGTCAAACGCTTGCTTAAAAAGTCAACAGAAAGCTATGTTTGCGAATGTTGCATAATCTGTAATGTGTATACTACGAAACCTGTTTTGATGATCATAAAACATGATATAAAGTTTATAAACTTGTTTACGCTCGTTTGATTCGGTCATTTGCTATATTGAACCGGTTCGGAGCCGAATGTCGCAAAAGTTTGACTTTTGCTTTGACTTCAGTTCTGACCCGTTTTAGTGAGGTATAGATATGCCTTAGGACTCTCTTAGGACCAGGTTACATGATGGTATAACCTTCTGTGACCGGTTCATTATTTGTCCGAGTCTTTTACGCATTTCCGTTAATCGCCTAAAAGTTGACCGTAACGGCCTTTTTAAAATAAAACGAGCATTTCGGACGCGTGAATGGACCATAACCATGCTTACTAAATTATAAGCATGTCCTTAAAGTTTCACGTCAATCCGAGGTCTAGAATGAGAGTTATGCTAAAAAGCGCAATTAAAGTAAACTTTTGTAATAAACGGCGCAATTAGCATAACGCCTATCTAAACCAAGATTTCGTCACCAAAACTTTTACCCACTGTTGTAAAATAATATTTTTGGAATTTTAAAGATTTTTAATAATTTTTACCTTGCTCATAACCTGCGGTTATGGCTACGGTTCGGTAAATACCGAATATGCCCTTTTCGGCCAAAACTTGAGTTCTACAAGGTCTTTTGACCCGATTCCAGTTACTACTGATTTTAAATAATTAATAAAGTATTTTAAACTTTATAAACTGTTCGGGAAACTCCGATTTCCTGTAGAACTCGAAAAGCTCTTTAAAAGTCTTTAAAATGACCGAAAAACCCCTACGGGGCATAATATTAACTTAAACTCGTTACGGGCATCACGGAAGGTATCCTACTGATACCACAACCTCTTTAAGGCATATTGACTTAGGAAATAAGCGTAGGACTCTCATGGTTAACCGTTGCGCCTATTGCGCGCACGATTCGGCTTATGAAACTAGTTTTCATAAATTAGCCGATATGGGTCAAGCCATATTATTTTGACCCCGAAATCCAGAGTGTGAACCTGAAACCCATATAAAACAAGTCTCTGAACTTGTTGGGCCAGAATCACACTCCATTCTCGGTTTTCGCCTTTTCGCGCGATTAAACCGTATTTATATTTCGGAACCAACCGGTCTAGGCTACGGCCAATATAAAGACCCGTTAGGATTCTAATAGGTTAATTAAAACCTTCGTTCCAGAATAGGAGCCCCAGTAAAAGCTATCTGTGACGTAATCCATTAAGGAATATACTTGCAAAGGTAAATACTTTAACTTATTTTCCCTTATACGGGCTTGGGATACGGTATATTAATACCGCTTGATTGAGCATCATATCTTCCATCGCTTAGGTGGTTAATTGAATAATGTGATCGGCTCATTTAAACAGTCTTGTTACTTAAAAGCCTTTGGGGGGTTAATGACCGTTGTCCCGGATATCCTTGGCATCATTTTACGAAATGGCCACGACCTCGACATCCCGGTGTAGGCGTACACCCGGTATATTATGTCGACATTATTATTATTAAAAGACGTAGCCGTTGGTTTTTACACTACGGTTTTACGCAATGTGGTGTGTCTATTAATCTTTAACCCGGACAGGATCCGGGCTACTGAACGCATAAAAGGACATGTAATTCGTTCACAAGATTTTAATAATTTTCCCAAGTTATAAAAGAGTTTGTGCCTCGTGCATTCAAATCAATTTTTAATAAACATTTTCAAATGTGTCAGTTGAACGTATTTACCAGTGTAAACTGACGTATTTTCCCCAAAAGATTAAGTGCAGGTACTACACGAAATTTGGCTGGTAATAGCTTCCTAGCATCACGAATAGTCTCGCAAGCTTGATGCTGTATCTGATTGAACAATATTTTATTATTTTTGATCCCCTGTGGATACAATTCGACTTCTGTAATACACTTGATATTACATTCAAAAGGTTGAATTATATTTATCTTTTTGCTTCCGCTGTGCATTCATATAATTGTGTGGTTTGACTATATTGTTGCCAACTACGTCACGGTAATCCCCCACCGGGCCCACCGGTGATACACGTGGAAATCGGGGTGTGACAGGTTGGTATCAGAGCCAACATTGAGTGAATTAAACACTATCCTAATGTGTTTAATCTCAGTGACACAATTGCACATACTTGAGTCTAGACAAGAACTTAGGACAAATTCGAATTTGTTATTCCAATTTTGTCTTTTTCTTTTATTATTGTTATTTAAAGTTTTATAAAGCAGGAAACATGCCGCCAGTGATATTCCGAGGAAGAGGAAGGGGAAGAAGAGGCAGAGGAGAGATCGTTACTCATCACGATCACGAAGCCGGACCTTCTGGTACGCGAGCTCCTTCGACTACAATGAGTGAAGAACCGCAGAGACGAAGAGACCTTTACGAACCTGCGAGGCATTCCACCTCGCACAGCTCGACGCCATCATACCGGCACTCATTCGGGCCAAATTCAGAGAATGATCCCAACAACCCGTAACCCTCCTTCATACCTCTACAACGTTCGGTATCGCACCGAAATTTCGACGACCCTACTCCATACTTCAGAGGTCAGTTTAATCCAGCTGACTACATCCAGGAACCTTCAGGTTTTGTTCCACTAGGGCCACAAGATCACTTCTCCGAAGATCATATGGACGAAGATACGGATCCGACAGAACCTGCTCATGGTACGCCCACGCATCCGATAGAAGTCTCTGATGGGTCATCCTTCCATGGCACACCCTATCAGGGACCAGATAGTTTCCAAGCGTTGTTCGACCGACATGAGTGGTACTACACACCACCTCAACAGACATCACAACAACCGCGACATCCACAGGATCCCTCTGAGGATTCACGCCTTGTGGCAGTTACGCCACCACCTCCGCCACCGGCGCAACCAGTAATGCCTGATCCGCCAAGGCGTAGGAGGACAAATGCTCGTATGTCCACACGAGGAGGAGGGGGTATCCACTTCAGCACCCCTCGACACTCTAGTAGTAGCCACTATCCGCCACTACAAGAAGAAGGACCTTCAAGTCCTATACAGGAGGCGAACTCCGCACCAGTTGCACCAAATTCGCCACCATTTGGGTATGAACAACCCATACCTGCTTACACGGGTCCAACGGCTTACAACCCGTTCGAACCATCACAAGCACATTACAACTACAATTACGAGCACGACCCATATGTGGTGTCGGCTAGATATAATGCACGCTATCCTGACGGAGCTCATGGGAACATGGGAGCTCCGGACTACTCAGCTCATGGGTATCCAATACCTCCCAGACCTCCAGTTCCGCAACAAGCGCCACAACGACGTTTCTCTCCTCCTGAACAGGAAGAGATACTCCAATGACTAGATCGTGTGGAGAGAGAGTTCGAGGAAGAGAAAAAGAGCCACCGAGGATTTCTCAAGGGCTTGGCGAACCTACTAAAGGGCAAAAAGAAGAAACGTGACCACTAGCCCTTAATAGTTGTACTAATGTAATTTCTACTTTGAAAGAAGTCCCTGCGTGGACATTTATCGTATTTCAGTCCCTACGTGGACTTATCTTTTAGTCCTTGCATGGACACCTATCTTATATTAGTCCCTGCGTGGACTTGTCACTTATTTTAAACCTCTATGTAGGTATGTACTATTTAAAAGTCCCGTTTAGGGCAGTGTGTAATCGTATTAAAATTATGGAATGTTATATTATGAATTTCATTTTGTTATCACCATATATGAAATAAATCAAAACCATTCCTTTTCAATTGATCTGCCTAAATAAAGAATCTTAAGAGTGAAACCTAGCCTGGTGTCTTTTAAGATCCGGCCAAGATGGTACGACCAAATTAAAAGATTCAGATTCCCTGTTAACCTCTGCAAGCATGTTGACGATCATGGCAGATGTGATTCGTTAAAATCACACACGTCATTCTTATACAATAATCCTTTAAGGGATTACAAAACCCAATTAAATTATTTATAAATCATGGGTTAAATCATCAATAAAGATGATCATTTATAAAACATCCATTAGTGATGTAGTGCCAACGGGCCAACCTTATCTAAAACATCCATTAGAGATGTAGTGCCTACGGGCCTGTTTTGTTAAAACATCCATTAGAGATGTAGTGCCTACGGGCCAACCTTATTAAAACATCCATTAGTGGTGTAGTGCCTATGGGCCGTAATAATTGTTTATAAAGGACAAAAAGACAGTGGTAGTTTAGGACTCCCTGTCAGAAAGGGGTAAAATAACTACGGTTCAAACCTCTATGCCTTTGATTCTCTGAAATCTCGGCTAATATTATAAAACATCCTCGTGATTAGGCTTTACGCCGCCAATATTATTATTATAGCTAAAATAGGATATATTCAAATCCTAAGATTAAGTGAGTAATAAGTTAACCAAATATGGTCTCTGTTACCATGGTTAACGAATTGTCATAAAAGATAATTCTATAATAAGCTCCTAAATAAAATTTTGTTATCTTCTGTAACAGATTCAAGTTACAATGGCGGATCCCAATGGAGAGAATAGCCATACAAATGAAGATGACTACGACAATGCACAAGTGCATCTGACAGGCGCACAGTTAAAGGCTCTGATTGACAACGCTGTTCAGGCAGCCCTGGATCGTCAATATACTGAGTCCCAAGGCAGAACCGTATCAAAACCACCCTCCAAACCAAAGTCACAATCCAAACCACTCTCCAAACCCAAGAAAGATGACGATAATCACTCGTCCGCTGAGAATAGTATTCGTCGTGAACGAGAATATACTGATGCGTCCGGTGCCAAGGGTTACACCTACAAGTACTTCGTGTCTTGTAAGCCCCGGGAATTCACAGGGGAGAAGGGTGCTGTGGATTGTATCACCTGGCTGGATGAGATGGACACTATTGTGGACATCAGTGGGTGTGCGGAGAAGGATGTGGTGAAATTTGTGTCGCAATCATTTAAGGGCGAGGCCCTAGCATGGTGGAGAGCGTTGGTACAGGAATCCGGTAAGTCTGCTCTATACAAGATGACATGGGAGGAATTTATTGCTCTCATTAAGGAAAACTACTGTCCTCAGCATGAGGTAGAGAAGATCGAGTCTGATTTTGTGTCACTGGTAATGACAAACCTAGACTGCCAGGCCTATTTGACGAGCTTCAATACGATGTCTCGCCTGGTCCCGTACCTTGTGACACCAGAGTCCAGAAGAATCGCCCATTTCATTGGGGGCTTAGAGCCTGCGATAAAGGCTAGTGTGAAGGCCTTTCGGCCGACGACCTTCAGGTCAGTAACTGACCTCTCCTTGTCTCTCACTTTAGACGCTGTCCGTCTGAGGACGCTAAGGAGCAAGGAGGCGGAAAAGAGGAAACGTGAGGACGACACCTCACGTAGGTCAGGAAAGAAACACCGTGGAAACGGTGAAGGCAAGAGAGGGACTGAAGCAAAGAAAGATGGGCAAGCTGGAGAAAGGCCCAAATGCAAAATCTGCCAGAAACCCCATTCTGGAAAATGTAGGTTTGGGTCAAATTCACAGTCCCAGCCAAAGTCTTTTGCCTGTGGACTATGCAAGTCCAAGGACCATAAGACGGTGGACTGCAAGAAAATCAAGGATGCAACATGCTATGGTTGCAACGAAAAGGGGCATATCAAGAGTAACTGTCCCAAGAATGCCAGGAAACTAGAAGAGAACAAGAAGACAGCTGCGAGAGTCTTCCGCATGGATGCAAAGGATGCAGTGCTGAACGACAATGTTCTTACAGGTACTTTTCTCGTAAATAATATATTTGCAAGAGTACTTTTCGATTCTGGCGCTGATAAGTCCTTTGTAGACCAAAAATTTTGCGAACTATTGAATATGCCTATCAAGACCCTAGACGTAAAATACGAGGTAGAGTTAGCAGACGGCACGATAGAAACCGTCTCCACTGTTCTAGAGGGATGTGAAATGTCCATTAAGAACCATTCTTTTCCCCTATCTCTACTTCCTTTCAAACTAGCGGGTTTCGACATTGTTCTAGGTATGGACTGGTTATCCCGTAATCAGGCCCAAATCGTTTGCAACAAAAGGCTTATAGTGCTAAAGACTCCGAGTGGTGAATCGCTCACCATTCGAGGAGACACGCAGTATGGATTACCCGAGGACGTATCTATGCTCAAAGCTTCTAGATGTTTGAACAGAGGCGGTGTTATTTACATGGCTCAGGTGATAATTGAAGAACCCAAGCCGAAGATAGAGGATCTTCCTGTCATTTCTGAATATCCCGAGGTCTTCCCCGAAGAACTACCTGGTTTACCACCAGATAGACAAGTGGAATTCAGAATAGATATCGTACCAGGAGCAGCTCCTATAGCTAGAGCACCTTACAGGCTAGCTCCTACTGAAATGAAGGAACTAAGGACCCAGTTGGATGAACTGTTGGCAAAAGGTTTTATTAGACCTAGTTTGTCTCCCTGGGGAGCACCTGTCCTATTTGTAAAGAAAAAGGACGGATCGATGCGGTTGTGCATCGATTACCGTGAACTGAACAAAGTTACCATCAAGAATAGATATCCCTTACCAAGGATCGACGATCTGTTCGATCAACTGCAAGGAGTGAGCTACTTCTCGAAGATCGACTTAAGGTCGGGCTATCATCAGCTAAAGGTCAGAGATGAAGATGTGCATAAGACAGCATTTAGGACTCGCTACGGTCATTATGAGTTCCTAGTGATGCCTTTTGGGCTCACGAATGCACCGGCTGCGTTCATGGATCTCATGAATCGCGTCTGCAAGCCGTACTTGGACAAATTTGTCATAGTCTTCATCGACGATATCCTCATATATTCAAAGAACCAAGCTGACCACGAGAAACACCTCCATTGTATTCTCGAATTGCTACAGCGTGAGAAACTCTACGCCAAATTCTCTAAATGCGAATTTTGGCTACGAGAGGTTCAATTTTTGGGTTACGTTGTAAGTGAGCGTGGTATCCAGGTGGATCCCGCTAAGGTGGAGGCAGTCATGAACTGGCAAGAGCCAAAGACGCCTACCGAAATTCGTAGTTTCCTGGGGTTAGCAGGATACTACAGGAGATTTATTGAGAATTTTTCGAGGATTGCTGCGCCCTTGACTTCCCTAACCAAGAAGAAAGAAAAGTTCATTTGGGGCCCAAAGCAGCAAGAATCCTTTGAAATCCTGAAGCAAAAGCTGAGCAACGCACCTGTGTTGACCTTACCTGAGGGTACAGAAGAATTCGTAGTTTACTGCGATGCATCACACACAGGCATGGGGTGTGTGCTTATGCAGAAGGGCAAGGTTATTGCCTACGCTTCACGACAATTAAAGGTGCACGAAAAGAATTACACCACCCATGACTTGGAGTTGGGTGCCGTTGTATTTGCACTAAAATTGTGGAGGCATTACCTCTATGGTATTAAATTTGGGATTTATTCTGATCACAAAAGCCTTCAACATCTGTTCAACCAGAAAGAGTTGAACATGAGGCAACGCCGTTGGATGGAAACATTGAATGATTATGATTGTGAGATCAGGTACCATCCCGGCAAAGCGAATGTAGTCGCTGATGCCTTGAGCAGGAAAGAAAGGGTAAAACCTATTCGGATCAATGCCAAGAGCATTGAAGTCAAGAACAATTTGATTGAGAAGATATTAGCTGCACAACGAGAGGCTGTGTTAGAAGCTAATTATCCTAAGGAAAAGTTAGGAGTAACTGAAGAACAGTTGACTCTTAGCAAGGATGGAATCCTTAGACTGAACGGACGAATATGGGTTCCGATTTATGGAGGGCTACGGGATGTTATCCTCCAGGAAGCCCATAGTTCCAAATATTCGGTCCATCCAGGAGCCGACAAAATGTATCATGACTTAAAGGCAAACTATTGGTGGATAGGCTTGAAAAAGTCTGTAGCCGCCCATGTAGCAAAGTGCTTGACTTGTGCTCAAGTCAAAGCCGAGCACCAAAAGCCGTCTGGCTTGCTACAACAGCCTGAACTTCCCGAGTGGAAGTGGGAATGCGTAACTATGGACTTCATAACCAAGTTACCCAAAACAAGGAAAGGAAACGACACAATATGGGTCATAGTCGATAGGCTGACTAAATCAGCTCATTTTCTACCCATCAAGGAGACGTATAGCTCCGATATGCTAGCCCAACTTTATGTTGATAAGATTGTAGCCTTTCACGGCATACCTGTGTCTATTATCTCCAACAGGGATACCAGATACACGTCTCATTTCTGGAAGAGTTTCCAGCAATCTTTGGGCACGCGTCTTGAACTTCAGTACGGCTTACCATCCACAGACGGACGGTCAGAGTGAGCGTACCATTCAAACGTTAGAGGACATGCTACGCGCGTGTGCTATAGATTTAGGTGGTAACTGGGATAAGAACCTACCCCTAATCGAATTCTCCTACAATAATAGCTACCATACCAGCATAAAGGATGCGCCTTTCGAGGCATTATACGGTAGGAAATGTAGATCGCCTGTTTGTTGGGCGGAAGTGGGAGAGGTCCAATTATCAGGACCGGAGATAGTTTTCCAGACAACGGACAAGATTGTCCAGATTCGGGAACGTCTCAAGGCTGCCAGAGATAGGCAGAAAAGCTACGCTGATCCGAAGCGTAAAGATCTTCACTTCGAAGTAGGTGAAAAAAGTGTTGCTTAAAGTATCACCCTGGAAGGGGGTGATGCGTTTCGGCAAGAAAGGCAAACTGAGTCCGAGATACATAGGACCTTTTGAGGTCATTGAACGTGTCGGATCAGTCGCCTATAGGTTGAACTTGCCTGAAGAGCTCAATGGAATTCACAATGTGTTCCACATCTGCAATCTCAAGAAGTGCTTCGCCGATGAATCATTGGTGATTCCACACACAGATGTGCATATAGATGAGAGCTTAAAGTTTGTAGAGAAGCCTTTGTCGATTGAAGATCGACAGGTGAAAAAGCTTCGAAGAAAGCACGTACCAATTGTAAAGGTCAAATGGGATGCTCGTAGAGGTCCCGAATACACGTGGGAAGTCGAAGCCACAATGAAAGAAAAATACCCTTATTTATTTGAGTAAATCTCGGGTCGATATTTATTTTAAGGGGGCGAGGAGTAACACCTCGAATTTTTGTGTCCAATGATGTGTTAACACGTGTCATTTGTTTACACGTGGCATTGATATTAAATAAAGGACTAATATTGACAAAACTTGAAAGTATATAAATTCGAGGATTATAAATGTCAAACAAGGGTAAATATACTGTATAGTAACCCTAAGTGGTGCTTGTACCTTCAAACGAATAAATCATGGATCGTACGGAAGCGAAACGCGGAAGAAAGTGAGAGATTACAAGCTACAGGGGTTAACTGTGTCAACATGTTTAATTATACCTCTGAGTGACCCTTTAACGTTCCCAAGGCTTTGTAACAGTATAATACGCTCACTAGAATGCAATATATAAATTTCGCGAAGTTCCGATTTAAAACTAGAAAGTTATGATCGAATTCGTATAAGAAGGGTTAAAAGCGTCAACAATGAAAGTTAAGGCTTTCCGAATAATTAATAAATTAACCGGGGACTTAATAATGCGGGTAAATAACACAAGGCCCTTAATTGTAATTAACCGAGGGCCAAACCGCAAAGTTACCCCTTCAAACCCGAAAGGTCAAGTTAATAATTACGAAAGATTTCGTTATTAATTACCAGATTCTGATAATCATTACAAAAGATCTAAAATTTCTGAAAACATAACCTCACGCGGGCCGCGTAAGGTTTAGTGTTAAGTTGAGGCGGGCCGCGAGCCACCTAATATACGCGCCTGATTTTTAAAACTCAGGCGGCCCGCGTACAAAGTGCATGATTCCTCCATGCGGGCCGCGTGGGACGCCCAGATGCAGAAACTTTGGATTTTTATGCCTTTTGAGCTTGTGAACGATCAAATCTCCAATAAATGAGGCATGGGCGCCCCCTACTCGACCCATAACACTCTAGGCCACCTGCCCATCATCCATGGTCACTTATAGACCAATGTGTGATGATCTTGGAGCTTGGTTTGCACTATATATAGGCATACTTGTTCACAACTTAGAACACACCTCAAAACTCAACTACTGATCATTCTTGGAGCTCTCAAGCTTTCCTCTGTGTTCTTAAGTCATGCCTTAAGCTTCTGTAAGTGGTCTAACCCTTTGTGGTTTCATATTTCTATAGATTTAGCTTAAAAGTCAATCCGTCGTAACCAACGGTTGACTTTGCAATAACTCACAAATAGTTCAGGAGATTGTCGAATCAAAAGTAGTTATGAGATGGTATTTGTGTGGGTAATAAACCTCTGAAAGGGGTCCCCATGATCACCACTCTAACTATGTCAAATATCGAGTCAAACGCTTGCTTAAAAAGTCAACAGAAAGCTATGTTTGCGAATCTTGCATAATCTGTAATGTATATACTACGAAACCTGTTTTGATGATCATAAAACATGATATAAAGTTTATAAACTTGTTTACGCTCGTTTGATTCGGTCATTTGCTATATTGAACCGGTTCGGAGCCGAACGTCGCAAAAGTTTGACTTTTGCTTTGACTTCAGTTCTGACCCGTTTTAGTGAGGTATAGATATGCCTTAGGACTCTCTTAGGACCAGGTTACATGATGGTATAACCCTCTGTGACCGGTTCATTATTTGTCCTAGTCTTTTACGCATTTCCGTTAATCGCCTAAAAGTTGACCGTAACGGCCTTTTTAAAATAAAACGAGCATTTTGGACGCGTGAACGGACCATAACCATGCTTACTAAATTATAAGCATGTCCTTATAGTTTCACGTCAATCCGAGGTCTAGAATGAGAGTTATGCTAAAAAGCGCAATTAAAGTAAACTTTTGTAATAAACGGCGCAATTAGCATAACGCCTATCTAAACCAAGATTTCGTCACCAAAACTTTTACCCACCATTGTAAAATAATATTTTTGGAATTTTAAAGATTTTTAATAATTTTTACCTTGCTCATAACCTGCGGTTATGGCTACGGTTCGGTAAATACCGAATATGCCCTTTTCGGCCAAAACTTGAGTTCTACAAGGTCTTTTGACCCGATTCCAGTTACTACTGATTTTAAATAATTAATAAAGTATTTTAAACTTTATAAACTATTCGGGAAACTCAGATTTCCTGTAGAACTCGAAAAGCTCTTTAAAAGTCTTTAAAATGACCGAAAAACCCCTACGGGGCATAATATTAACTTAAACTCGTTACGGGCATCACGGAAGGTATCCTACTGATACCACAACCTCTTTAAGGCATATTGACTTAGGAAATAAGCGTAGGACTCTCATGGTTAACCGTTGCGCCTATTGCGCGCACGATTCGGCTTATGAAACTAGTTTTCATAAATTAGCCGATATGGGTCAAGCCATATTATTTTGACCCTGAAATCCAGAGTGTGAACCTTAAACCCATATAAAAAAAGTCTCTGAACTTGTTGGGCCAGAATCACACTCCATTCTCGGTTTTCGCCTTTTCGCGCGATTAAACCGTATTTATATTTCGGAACCAACCGGTCTAGGCTACGGCCAATATAAAGACCCGTTAGGATTCTAATAGGTTAATTAAAACCTTCGTTCCAGAATAGGAGCCCCAGTAAAAGCTATCTGTGACGTAATCCATTAAGGAATATACTTGCAAAGGTAAATACTTTAACTTATTTTCCCTTATACGGGCTTGGGATACGGTATATTAATACCGCTTGATTGAGCATCATATGTTCCATCGCTTAGGTGGTTAATTGAATAATGTGATCGGCTCATTTAAACAGTCTTGTTACTTAAAAGCCTTTGGGGGGTTAATGACCGTTGTCCCGGATATCCTTGGCATCATTTTACGAAATGGCCACGACCTCGACATCCCGGTGTAGGCGTACACCCGGTATATTATGTCGACATTATTATTATTAAAAGACGTAGCCGTTGGTTTTTACACTACGGTTTTACGCAATGTGGTGTGTCTATTAATCTTTAACCCGGACAGGATCCGGGCTACTGAACGCATAAAAGGACATGTAATTCGTTCACAAGATTTTAATAATTTTCCCAAGTTATAAAAGAGTTTGTGCCTCGTGCATTCAAATCAATTTTAATAAACATTTTCAAATGTGTCAGTTGAACGTATTTACCAGTGTAAACTGACGTATTTTCCCAAAAAGATTAAGTGCAGGTACTACACGAAATTGGCTGGAAATAGCTTTCTAGCATCGTGATAAGTCTCGCAAGCTTGATGCTGTATCTGACTGAACAATACTTTATTATTATTTTGATCCCCTGTGGATACAATTCGACTTCTGTAATACACTTGATATTACATTCAAAAGGTTGAATTATATTTATCTTTATGCTTCCGCTGTGCATTCTTATAATTGTGTGGTTTGACTATATTGTTGCCAACTACGTCACGGTAATCCCCCACCGGGCCCACCGGTGATACACGTGGAAATCGGGGTGTGACTAGTAAGGGGGTAGTCCCCTACCCCAGGGTCTGTACGGGGAGTATGTGGGTCTTGCCTGGTCATGCAGAATTTTATCAAAAGCTGGTTTTTGCGAGTAGGGCGTACCTTTTTCCGGAGGTTTTGGAGTAGGATTGCTTCTTCGGGGCGGGGTGTCCATCTCTTTAGCTTTGTTGACCGAGTCTTTGCCCCTTACAAAGGCCCTGACCCTGTCCATGAGATTATCAAATGAATGTGGGAACTCCTCCCCTAGCTTTTCACATAGTTGTGCATGCTTTAGTCCGTTGATGAAACTGCTGATCTTAATGACCTCCGGGACATCTTTGATGTTCATACTTTCTTTGACGAACCTCTCCATGTACTGGTCAATTCGTTCATTGTCCCTTTGCCTTATATGCATGATTTCATTTTGGTTTTTGATTACTTTTCTTTGTTAACCAAAGTTCCTCAAGAACTTCTCACTTAACTCCTCGTAGCTGTCAATTCCTCCTGGGGGAAGGCTGTCAAACCAGAGTCTGGCTCCCTCCATTAGAGTTTGTACAAACATGTGGCACCAAACCGGCATAGGCCACCGTCCCAGTTGTCCTGCACCTTTGAAAGCATGGAGATGATCCTCAGGATCTCTTGTCCCGTCATATCTGTCGAAGTTCGGAGGTAGTTTAGTCTTGGGGGCATGGGCGCTTCAGCGATTTTCCTGGTGAACTTTGAAATCTCGGCCAAATCCCGAGGGAGGTAAGGCTGATCCAGACCATCGTCACTTTGATTCTCCTTTTCTTTTCTTTTCCTTTCTGTTTCTTCCCTGTAATGAGGTCTTCTTTCTCCTCCTAGGACATCTGCTTGAGGGCTGTCATGAAGGTTTCTAGAGGGTCAGTGCCACCGTTTTTGCTTTGTGGATCTACCACTTCCTGATTGGATGGTGTGTCAAAGGATAGTCTAGCCCTGAGGATATCGAGTCTCTCCCGCCTTTCTAGATCCTCGAGATGTTTTTTCAACTTCTCCCTGTGCATGGCAACGAAATCTGGAGTGATGGCCTCCTTTTTTTCCAGGGCTTCCACCGGGTTTTCATTTTCTTCCTCATGAGTGATGTCCTCCACTGTGACCTTATCATGATCGTTTTGCACCGTTTGGATGGTTCGTGAACTTGGTGGTGTTGCCATGTTGTTTCTCTTTGAATGGGTTATTACAACGTCGGTGTTTTGGAGTGAGAATACCAGCTAGACTGAATAGTCCACGGATGGCGCCAATGTCGAATACCCAAATCCCTGATGACGTTCAAAGGGTCTTCGCTGACGTCGGAATATCCCAGCCTTCGTTTGCTACAAAAAAAAACCATTAGCCTCCGTGACCAAGCTCCGGCGTGAGAATAAGTAAACTTGCCGGAGAATAAAAGAGTAGCTTATTCCGATGAGTGTGATCACCGGAACAATCTCTATGGTGTTAATGTAATAAATATGTGTGTATATTTAATGTAGAGGAATTATGGTCGGAATAAATGTGAGAGTATTTAGTGTGATACCTTGGACCTGCCTTTAAGATCGTCCAATACCTTTTTTATATAGCCGGAAGCCCTTATCTCTTTAATGGGATCATACCGAGATGATCCAGCGGATTCTGTCGGTCTTTGGGGGGCTCAGACACGTGTCTGATCCCCAACGGCAAGATTATCCCCTCATTTAATGATACCAGCTTAGAAGTACGATGCCAGCCAAAGATCCTCTTCATATCATTCATTAAATGCACCCTGTGTTCTCAGACCCTTTTCTTCCCGCCCGTTTTTGTATATGAGAAACCTTAGTAGGCAAGTATTACCGTTTCTGGGCTTTATCTATTGGGCCTGCATGACGGTAGCCCAAGACGGGTAAATGAGGTAACCTATTGGCCCGTCGTCAGTTACAAATGAAATGGGTGTGATTTTGTAGTGTAAACACAATTGTTTAATATACGTATATGTTATTTTATAAAACTTTATAGTTTTGAAGTAATAATATGTAAAAAAAATAGGGGTTAAACATGTCGTGTTTGTATTAACCCATTAATACGCTATAGGTAAGTCGTGTTTGAACTCATATAAAATTTTCAGATTCATGTCATGTATAACCTGCAAACACGTTAAATATTTTATGCAGATGCATTTGTTTTCTGTGAATTTAACAAATGTTCACATATACGATTTGCAGATCATCTTGCTAGTGCATGTGTAACATGTGTCTCGACTTTGATGCATGTCACGTATACTGTTGACAAGCAAAGCTATGTAGTCATAAATAATAATTAGTGAGATTCTTCCCGCACTTCGTGGCGGGAATCTTACATCAAAAACAATAAAAACGAATATCTGATACTGGTACCGATGTTGTTTAATTAGTATCGGTTTGGTTGGTTTGAAATTTATGTTTATTTATTTTTTTTAACATTACAATATAAATTATATTGATAACGAATATTATGCCGCTATCATACCATACCAAACCGAACTGAAACCGACTAAACAATATCTGTACTGGTAGTGGTATTTATTTTTTTATTGTTTTCTTTTCAATAAATTGACACCGTATCGCTACCATATCGCACTACTACAAAATGTAGTATTAGACGGTGTCAAGGATTTGTTTTAGACGGTGTTAAAGTAATAACACCGTCTTAAAACCAATACCAATAAAAACGTTAAGCTCTTTTAAATAAAATATTCAATAAAATTCAGAAGAACACTGTCTAATGCTTAAACACCGTCTTGTACTTATTTCTTCAACCTTTAGACGGTGTTGTCTCTGAACACCGTCTTATAAATATTCAATAAAATTCATAAAAACCCCGTCTAATACTTAAACACCGTCTTATACTAATTCTGCATCCTTTAGACGGTGTTGTCTGTGAACACCGTCTTATCTCTTTCAATTCCTTTCATCTTACCCATTCAATTCCCCCTTCTTCCTCATTCAACTTCTTCTTCATTCAAGTTCAACGCTGCTTCACCCACTCAACCCATCGGTTATGATAAACCTGCTTAGTCTACAGGTAATTTGATTTGAAAGAGTTCGAAAACATCTTAAGTGGTCTTAACTTATTCCATTTTATCTAAATTATATATTAGGTGCATTTGAGCAAAGGCAACCAAACCTAGTAGAGCAACAGCTTCCATCACGAGCCAATCACCAAATCTAGCTGACCTTTTTTGGAATTTTTTTGTAGATTTGATTTTTTTTTATTATTTTTAACTTTGTTTATTGATTGTTATTTGGGGCTGAACTAACACGGATTAGTTTATTTGTTTGCTTGGTTGATCAATGCACGCCATAATGTATGATAAAATTTCTAAGTGAGATATTACCCTGAATCTCTAATGCCTACGTTGTTTAAGAATGGCTAACGTGTTTATAATCATACTCAGATTTGTATGTATTATATGTGGATTTTTATTAACAGATTTTCAATTTAATATCAACAAATTAGTGTCAGTAATATGTTGTGTTCAAATAAATCTTGCTTATTACTACTTTTTTTAAAGATTTTTTTCCATAGTTTCAACTAGGGGTGCAAATGAGCCTAGCCCTAACTCGATTAAGCTCGATCTCATTTAACTTATGAAAACTCGAGCTTGAGCTCAGCTCTTAGGTAGTGTTTCAAGCTCGAGCGCGCGCGACTCAGGCTTGGCTTGTTTATTTGTATTACCTATTAGTCAATTTATATTAATTATAATTATTACTATTCTATAACGCTAATTTTGTAGTGACCATTGGTCTTTGTTCATCATTGCCCAACACATAGGACAATGTATATATTTTGGATTCAACAAAGATAAAAAGGCGAAAAGAATGCTTCTAACTATCGTCTTTCAAGCCTAATTCCTACCGCCTTAGGATCCGAGTTCAACTACACAATGGTTGATGTATGTGTGTTTGCTACGTCTGAGCTGTTTGATTTTCTTTACTTTTAAATAATAATTTGTTAATTTATTACAGTGTAAGCAACAAAATGGTGGATGGAAATGCGACTACATGATGTACCGTCAAAAAAAGTGATACAAACCTTTGATTTTTAGGATTTATTTTATTTTGTTTTTCTCATTGTTTTCTTTCTATATGTTTTACTTTCTTTTTTTACTTGCTATATTTTAAACTTACTTCAATTTGTTTTACTTTCTTTTTTATTTATTCTTTTAAATTTACATATTGAAATGATAAATTTAATACTTTAAACTTAATCTTTAAATAATTATCACATGCTTTCGTTTATACCAAACTCTCACAAAAATACATGCCTAACGATGAAAATATATTTGAAATGACCATTTACTTTTAATCTAAAAGACATAGTGGTTTGGATAAAGGCTTGATCACATTAGACGGTTCAAAAGAATTCATTTTCATACGATTCTATGAAAGGTTGTGTTAGTTGGTCCACTAGCCGTTACCACCAAACTATAACATCGGTGCATTTCAGAAAACAAAATGAAATTAATGATTTGCATAAACCTAAGAATTCTCTGATCTCATGACATTCATAATCTACATCCCGCCGCAACGCGCGGGTTGGCGTCAACTCGTTAATATACATTTATGTTCCAAAGAATACTATGAAGTATCTTAGATAGATGCTCCAACGTGTGGTTTGTATACTTATAGATACTACACAAAATTTAAGAAATACAAAAGGTTTTTATGGTGTAGTGCTTTAAAAATATGGTATAGCTACAACTTCAAGATTAACCAGTAATGTTATTAATATTTTGATTCAACATATGAAATTGTATTTCATACAAATACTATTTTGTACAAACGTTTTTGGTCTTGTGGCCGACTTTGATGGAGAGGATTAAACCATGAATACAATAGAATTAATGAATTCTGTACCTTTAAATAATGTTATCAGAAGTGAAAATATTAATTGGTTACAGGTAATACATATGATTTAAATATTTGCTTTTAAGTGTGATGAAAACGCATATTTCATAAAGTTTTCATACTAACTTGTTTTATATGGTCACATATTGTGATAATAATAAATTGTTTTATGTGGTCACATATTATATTATGATGCCATGTATTATATAATTCGACTTTATTTTATACTGTGTATTTCATATATTATCATATATTCATTTGTAGTATTCAATCGATTATCTAAAATGATTTAACATCTCTCATGAAAGAGAATCAAAAGTTTAGACATGATGCTCAAGATGTCATACTCCCTAAATCTCATATTGAGTTTGTAGAAGGTCATAAGATGTTAGACCATATATGATTCAGACATGTAATTACTTCTCTATAGTGTTATGCAAAGAGAAGATTATTTACAAGGTAAAATCGGATAAAACAATTTTCATTTGTCAATCTCAAATATGCTAAAATAGCAATATTATGGAACAAAGATAACAATTTTGAAATGATTTCGATCATATCCGTTTGTCCGAACCATGAAACTTGGTTGGTTTACACCATTCCTTGAAGTGAATGTGATTATAAGATCTTTGAAAATGTCGGGATCATGGATGTAATTGAGAAACTTATAATGATGATCATTTTACTAATGAGATCCAACTATCAAAAGTTGTAAGATAGCCAAGTTAATAATGAGTTCGACTATCAAAATTGTAGTAATGGTAACAATGAGATTGACCACTAGAAGTGGGAAATTATGAGAGTGATTATAAGAACAAAATGTGAAAAAAAGGAAACAAAGTGATATAAAATTATTGTTTGTAATGATAACACATTGTTATCTCACATCTTATGATATTGATCATAAACCAAAAGTTTATGAATCATGATTATTTGATTAATTGGTATGATCAGTAAGATCACACCGAGTCAATATGATGTGAAATTTAATGAAGAACTACAAGATTATTCTTGATAAGTGCATGCAATGTTTGCTCTCAAGTGATTTTGATTACTAACTAAGTTGGGGTGTGAATATCTAACATTCCGAAAACGATTAAAGGATATGAATATGCCAAAATGATACCATTCAGTGTTTTAAATTGATGCATCGTCTATAATGATTATCAAATCGACAACTAAAGTTTGTTTGATTGTGGTTTAGCTAATGTGATAGCAAGCATATTATTCCAGATTTATATACTTATTTTGGTAATAACGGTGAGTTTAATTCCTAAGTTATTAATGATTATTGGAATAACTATTGAACTTCGTATAGCTTATGTTCATCTAAGAATTGATTTTGTTAAGATAATCCATAAATATCCACACCCGACTGAAAGCAAATGATCATAAGAGCAACAATTCATTTGGGTACATGTGATTTTACATGTACAACATTAATTCGCATCATGCTAACAAGTTATACTTTCTCCCCATATAGTTGGTTTTTGGTCAGTAACCAAAGATGTCTCATCAAAGATTTTGGTTGTGCGACATTTATTGAATTTGATTTAACAAAACACACAAAGACGTGATCTTAATAGGTGGTTGGGAATGTATGTTTATGTATAGAGTATTAACAGATATTTTTTACGGCTCAATCAAATGATATCCATCTCAATGTATTAACATTCCGAACATCAGGGAGAGATAAAAAACAGTTGGAAATAGAAATGAGTTAAAATAAATTATCATTGATCGTCATACTAAACAATGTGAACCAGAAGTTCAAAAGATAATTCATTCACAAAGATTAGCTAATCAATTACCAGACGCATTCACTTACCTGAAAAGATTGATTAGCTAAGTCACATATGTCAACTGCTAATGCTCCAATTAAGATAATTTTCCTAGAAGGACAAACCATATATTAATAATGAGTCTATTGCACGCCTGAAGCATGGTAGACTAGTCGATTCCAAAAATAAAATCCTCGAAAAGAATTGGAGCAAATAATGAAGTTGATTGGTCAAGTCGAGGTTATAGTAAAAAGGTCCCTCGAATAGATATTAGACATGATGGTTCCACAAGAACCTCGGGTACCTGAAAATAAAGAGCTCTTAGTAAATTATATCATGTCTAGAAGTGTATAGAAGTATAACAAAATCGATGTTGTTATACTTTTGTATATAAAGCGCTTGCAATGATAAAATAACGAGGATCAAGATTTAAGATCTGCCTAAGAATGGAAACATATAAATGATTGGCCAAAATGGAAAGACGCAAGTAAGGCAGAGTTGAATTCTCTAATGAAATTGAGAGTTTCTAGACCAACAATCCATACAACTGAAGTTGTAAAATATGTTAGATACAAATGGGTCTTTTATGAGATTCATGTGAGAATCAAATTAAGTAAAATAACGAAAAACTGGTGGCAAAAGGATTTTCGAAAAGACCCATGATTGATTATAAAGATGCACATTATCTAGGGGTGGATGCAATGACTTCCAATATTTTATTTGTCTGGTAATATAAAGAGAGAATTGATATGCGTCTTATGAATTTTATGTATCACTTGATACTGAAAGTTTACATAAAAGTCCCTAAAGGATTTAAATCACCAATGTTGGATCTGAGTTTCCTTTTGATTGTATTTTTGTTTGTAAAATAAGATGGAGATGAACGAGTGTGTAGCGGAAATTAAGATGAACACAAACTTTGTATACAATCAAATGAGAGTAATACTTTTAATCAAACATCTTTACACAAAGAACCGAATGATTGAATTTATTTCAATTACGATTACAATGAGGATGAATGAATGCAAACTCCCCCTCAGCCAGAGCTCATCAGTTTGTTCGTGTAAAGAAGACGAATGATGTGAAGAGCTAATAGAACAGTACAAACTACTGTACTATTTATAAGCACTTGCAAACTACTGAGCATCTTTAGCTGACATCACCATGAAAGTGACATCTAACCTCCTAACAAACTCTAACCTCTGATCTATACAGACACTGCTTCTATTGAACTACTGCTAATACATTCTATTACAAACAGACTTTAGAACTACTGCTGCAACCTTCTACTGCTGTGAACCCAGCAGCACTTATCCGGATCAGCAGTACTTGACTCAAGGCAGTAGATTGAATCAGCAGGACTTGAGTCTTCATCAGATCTTTAATTGAGTAGCAGTTATTGGTCAGCAGTTAGTAAGATCAGCAGATAGGAGGTCATCAGTTGTTGTAATCACTTTCAAGGGGAGAGATATGTATATCAGCATCTGCTTATTCTGAATCCACTGAGCTGATCCAGTTTTGGCTTTACATTATCTGTTCCTCTGATAGGGTTCAATCCCAACAATCTCCCCCTGGAACAGATAATGCCAAAACTCTTCATTATTGTGGATATTTTATTGCCTCATCAACAGCTCCCTTATCTGGCCTTTAAATTGCAATTCAAAGTTAAGGGCATCTGTATCTTCATCATCCCTGCTAAGTGGAAGATCAAGGATATCCTGCAAATCTTCAAGACTCAGGCCAAGAGCTTGTTCCCTTGATATTATCTTCACTTCTCCACCAGACCTGAGCAAAGTCAATACGCGGGTCTGTTTGTCAGTTGCCCACTTTTGTATTTTTGAGCCTGGTGGGTTTCTTGGGAGATGCTTATTTGTAGAAGTATTTGGAGAGGCTGGCCGATTCATCACTGGCTGAGCAGTGGTAGCAGAATTTTCTTATTCAAGTTCTTCTTTTAACGTTCTTAACACGCCTTCTTTTAAAACTATATTGCCCGAAAGAATATCTTGAACTGACTCAACTCCTAACTTGCTTTGTCTCCTCCTTTTGTAAGAGGAAGTACCAGCTGGAGCAGTGGATCTCCTGATTTGCAGCTTTGATGGTCCTTTTGAAACCGCTGCTTCAGGATAGTCAGGTTTTTGAGGGATTTTAGGATCTTTCTTCCTTAATTCCTCCAACCTTTTGTAGGTTGACCTGACCAAATCTTCCTTCCATCTAGCTACTTGTCTTTTGGTGCCAAAATCAGCAACAACCAATTCTTCTTTCATTCTTTTTAGTTCCAACTGCTTGTCAGGAATATTTCTTTTGAATTTTGCCCAATCAGGAGGAGTGTGAGTGACTTTCCTTTTTATCATATCTTGTATTCTTTCTGCTTCAGCTTCAAGCTCAGGAACAGTCCACTCTTTATACATGTGTCTCTCTCCTTTGTATTTCTTGTAAAACATGATGCTTTCAATGTAGTCTTTCTTCAGAGTTTCAGCAGCTCTTTCAGAAATTTGTTGACTAACATTCTTTGCAAAACGTTCTAGGGAATTGACTTGTGTAAGCAGATATTGGTAGTATCTTGAAACTTCTTTGTCAGATTTCCCTTGTGAGTTTCTTTGTGAGATATCCTCTGCTTGTTTGGCCTTTATCTTCAAATATTCATCAATGTTTTTGGGCCATGGATATCCTTTGATTGAGGGCAAATTCCTTTTGACAGGGTCATCCTCAGTATAGAAGGATTTTATCTCTTCTCTGACAGCTTCTAGTTCAAGAGGAAATTGAACACCTGCAGGAGGTAAAGGTTTGTGCATAGGAACAGAAGAAAGTGGAACTGGTTTTGGTATATTGACAAGAGCTAAAGGTTTTGAAGATGTTTGGGGTGGAAAGGTGGTTGTAGTGGCAGTGGATTGTGATAGACTAACAGTTTTTGAAACAACTGGTGTTCCAACCACTGTTGTCTTTACAGCAGATGTTTTAACAGCTGCTGTCTTCTGCCTTTTGACAGGAGGTGATTGTGATTTAGGTGGTAATGGTGGTACAGCAGTGGATGTTGTGTGTGTTGAGGTGGTGTGTGTTGAAGTGGGAGCAGATGTTGAAACTACTGAGGTACCAACAGTAGTGGATACAACAGAAGTTACAACAACTGTTTTGGTTGGTGGTTTTTTAGCAGACTTTGAACGTCTGACCGGAATGGATTTGGGTAGCCTTACTTTTCTAGTAGGCTTCTTCTTTTCATCAAAGAGATTTTCATCATCTCTTGACCCTGAAGTACCCTGATCCGGATAATCCACCTTGGCTTTCTTTTTGGCCTCTCTATCCCTTTTTACACATGCAAGTGCTTCTGCAAGTGCATTTGTAGTCACATCAATTTTCTTACTCCCATCTGGCAAAGGGATTTGCTTGGTCATATTTGAATTTTCTGGTGCAAGGTAAAGACCATCAGTTATTCCCTTTCTTCTCCATTCTTGAATTTTCTCCCCCTTTTTGGCATTATCTTCAGGGAGGTGGTCAATGAAAAATACTGGTGGAGGAGCAGTATCAGTGGAGTGCAGGATCTGAGTTTTGAGAGCCTTTAGATCAGCCTGAGTGTCTTTGAACCTAGACTCCATAGCATTTCTCAGCTGTTGAACATGTTTTTCATGTTGCTGATCTGCTAATTGTGCCTGATGATGGAGATAAGGTTGAAAGAGATTCCAGAGCTCATTTGTAGTAGGTGCTTGTTGTAGAGCAGGTGCTTGAGGTGGAACAGCAGTTGATTGTACCTTTTGTACTTGTAGCAACTGTTTGAGCATATCTTTCAGCTCTGCAACAGAGTTATCAAGTTTTTCAACACGATCCGTCAATTTCTGGTACTTTAAATCATCACCCAATTTAATGGGATCATCTGATTTCCCACTAACAGTGGTTTTATCAGTGGCAGATGTAGGGAATTTATTCCAAACACTAACCACTGATGCCCCTTTTTCTTGGTACTGGGGTCTTCTTCCTTCAACACTTGACAACCTTTTGATGATGCCAGTTGGATATATAAATCCACTGGTGGTTGGCAGAGGTGCTATGTAAGGAATTGCCTCCAAGGAAGTCTTATTAATGAAACCACTGCCCAACTGTAAACCTGTAGGTTCAACAGTTGTAGTGGCTGCTTCACTTGGATTACCACAAAGAGTTACTTGTAACTCAATGGGTGTAACCTCCTCAGGCGTTGTTGGTGGGTTAGCAATGGATGATACAGCAGGCTCAGTCATTTGTTGAGGTATATTCTCATTGACAGGTGATTGAGAAGGACTGGATAGTGCCTGGTTCAAGTCAATTGCATCCAACAGTAGTTGTGTTTTTGGTGGAATTGAGGGTGTGATGGTGGGTTTAGAAGGCGGGGTTGCTCCGGGCATTGAGCTGTGGATGATGGAGACAAGTGTATCCAGAGCATCATGATGTGGTGGCCCTTTGTGTACAACCTGTCCTTTTTGTGAAGAAGCAGGAGGAGTTTTGGTTATGGGTTGAGATATTTGTACCAACTGCTGTGAGGAAGAAGCAGCAGTGGTTTCTAGTGACATTTGTGTTGTCACAGGCATTAACTCTGGTATCTCATCTGCCAGAGTTGCCTTTTTGATTGGTTTGGAGGGTTTTTGATTTTTCTTTTTGGATGGCCTTTTTGGTTTGGTAGGTGTGGGTTTCAAAACAGTTGTTCTGCTGCTTTGATCACCTGGAGCAGTAGGCTCAGCAGCATATACCTGAGGAGCAGTGGTAGCTGCTAAAGTCTGCTCAGGTACCCCTGCTTGTGTTTTGCAAGGTGCTAACATACGTGAAAATGTTTCAGATGTTAGACAGTTTATTGCAGTTATTTCACCTTGGTTTATTAGAGGCAAATCATCCTTACTGAATTTCTTTTGAAAATAATAGCTTAAAAACCTTGGAAACAGTAAAAATGATTTGCTTTCAACATTATTAACCAAATCTTTAAAGATTTCCCGAGAATAGTTATAATTTTCTTCTTGAAGAATCGCATATCCCAGATTTTGAATCTTTATAGGGATCTCATTGAAAGAAGTGGTTTTGTTTGAAACACATACTAGGAGGGTATGAAATAAAAATCTTGGTGCAGGAGGAAAATAACCTTTTTCTAAAGTTAATTTCGTCATCATTGTGGCTTCATACCCTCTTTCAATGAAGTCAATGTGCAACTCGTTTTTGGTGAAGGAAGTTTTACCTGCCTGGTCATCGAGTTGAAAGACTTCGGAGATAGATTGTGGTGTAATGTGGACAGCTTTACCCTTTATGGAAGATTTGATTACAGTGACAATGTCTCCTTGTTTTTCAAGGGTTGCATTCTTCCAAAACTCCCTTTGGGTTGCCAAGTAGATGGGTGCGTCGGCGGTGAGCAAAGTTTTGTACTTTGATTTTGCCATGAGGGTGATAATGGCATCGAAAACATCTGTGGTTCCTGGTTTTGTGAGAAGACCCAGAAGATTGTGAGATTTTTTGAATGGAAGTTCAGTGGTAGTTGCCTTTTGAGAGGCTGTTTTCGATGATTTTGATGAGGGTTTTGCAGATGACTTCGATTTTTTCATTTTTGAAACGATTGATCGAAGAAATTTTGTGAGAGATGAAAAGAAAAACTGCTTTGAGAAGAGAATTTTTATGAATTCAATTCGACAGTAAAACCCTGTTTGGATGGTGAGTGGGGAGTTTTATAGGAGAGATAGTGAATGCTGACGTGGCAGCCGTTACAAAAAGTCTGACACTATGTACTGCCCACGTGACAACTACTGGTGAAGATGGAGGATAGTACTTTGGATGAAAACAACTGATGAAAGCAGTGGAAAGGGGGCAGTGGATGATTTTTACTATCAGTGGATAGCATATCGGTGGATAAGACACTGCTTTTGAACAACGGTGGTTATCATGGAATGAGAGAACAGAGGTTGCCTTTCAGCAATGGGCAGACTTTTTGAAGTAGAGCAGACTTTTGAACAATTAGTGGTTATGGCAGACTTTTAAGGATTTTAATGAAATTTTCATTTTAAGCTATTTTTAAGGATGGATTTTTGATTTTCTGAAAACATTTTGTTGCTTTTATTCATAGAAAAACAAGATGTTGCTTGTTATTCCATGTTCAGCATCCCAATCCTAGAGACCAGACTTTCAAAAGTGGCTGTATCAAGTGCTTTTGTGAGCACATCTGCCAGCTGGTCTTTAGTTGGGACATGATGCAGAGAAATCAAACCTTTTTCATAGCAATCCCTCACAAAGTGATGTCTGATGTCGATGTGTTTGGTGGTAGAATGGGAAACTAGATTTTTGATGATATTTTCTGCTGCCTGGCTATCCAGCATAAGTGGTGTCTTTAAGGCAGTGATACCAAAATCCAGTAACTGATTTTGAAGCCACAGGAGTTGGGCTGTACAGCTTGCAGCAGCAATGTATTCAGCCTCAGCAGTGGATGTTGAAACTGCTGCTTGCTTTTTTGCTTTGCCAAGAAACTAAGCAATCACCTAGAAACTGGCACCCTCCTGAAGTGGACTTCCTTGTTGTGTGACAACCAGCAAAGTCACTGTCTGAAAAACCTGAAAGCTTGATATTCCCATTAGCTGGATACCAGATACCAAGTGTGGGAGCACCTTTTATGTATCTGAGAATCCTTTTTACAGCAGTGAGATTAGATTTTCTGGGAGCTGATTGACTTCTTGCACAGACACATGTTGCAAACATGATGTCTGGTCTGGATGCAGTTAGGTACAATAAAGACCCAATCATGCTCCTATAAAGTGTTTGGTCAATCAGCTCATCCTTTTCATCAGACATGACCAGCTTATTTGTGGCCATGGGTGTGCTGCATGGTTTACAATCATTCATATCAAATTTGGTTAAAAGTTCTTTAGCATATTTGCTTTGATGAATGAAAGTTCCATTTTGCATTTGCTGTACTTGGAGACCAAGAAAGCATTGCAGCTCACCCATTGCACTCATTTCAAACTCAGTTGTCATGAGTTCTCTAAACTCTTCACAGATTTGGTACATGTGCTTCCAAAAATAATGTCATCCACATAAATTTGGACGATCATTAAATCTTTCCCTCTCCATTTAAGAAACAGTGTTTTATCAATGGTACCTCTTTTGAAACCATTTGAGAGAAGAAAGTTGGAAAGAGTTTCATACCAGGCTCTAGGTGCTTGTTTCAGGCCATACAAGGCTTTGTTTAGCCTGTAGACATGATCAGGATAAAATGGATCCTCAAAGCCAGGAGGTTGACATACATATACCTCTTCTTGCAATGTACCATAGAGGAAAGCACTTTTGATATCCATCTGAAACACCTTCATGTTGTGGTTGACAGCAAAGGCCAGAAACAGTCTGATAGCTTCCAATCTTGCAACAGGGGCGAATGTTTCATCATAATCAATCCCCTCTTCCTGTCTGTAACCTTGAACCACAAGGCTGGCTTTATTCTTGACAACAATGCCCCTTTCATCTGTTTTGTTCTTGAAGACCCACTTTGTGCCAATGGGACTGACCTCTTTTGGCAGTGGTACAAGCTCCCACACTTGTTGTCTCTTGAACTGTTGGAGCTCCTCTTGCATGGCTTCTACCCAGCTATTGTCTTTTAGTGCCTCTTGGTACTTGACTGGCTGATGGAGTGATAGAAAACCAGCAAAAAGACAAATGTTTTGGGTTTGGCTTCTTGTGAGCACCCCTTCATTGATGTTGCCAATGATTTGATCAGGTGGATGAGATCTCAAGAAGATTAAATCTCCTTGGTATGGTATGATGGCATTTGTTGGTGAAGGCTGCAAATGTGTATCATCTGAGCTAACCACTGCTGGTGACTTTGATGACCCAGCAGTGGCTTCAAAAGGTGGTGGAATGGGTGGTAATGGAGTGGACCACTGCTGACTTTTATCCACTGTTTGAGGACTTTTGTCAGAAGTAGTTGAGGATGTGGAAGAAGTGGTAGATGGGCTACTTTGATCAACAACTGTTGAGGTAGCAGTGGTTGAGCTTTGACAGTTGTTTTGAACAACTGATGCTTTCCCTTTTGTGGCAGACCTTTGAGGGATGATGACTTCATACCCATAGTCTGGTGTTGTATCCTCTGATGGACCTGCACTGTTAGTCTTGACAGCAGTATTTTCAAAAGTGAATTTTTCAAGATCAAACAGTTCAGCAGGATTTGCTGGGATTTTCATTGATGAAAGTTCATTGAACTTTACATCCAAAGTCTCCTCCACTACATTGGTCCGTGCATTGAACACTTTGTAGGCCTTGGCAGTGGTTGAGTATCCCAGAAAATAACCACAATCAATTTTGGCTGCAAATTTTGAAATGGAATCTTTTAAGTTCAAAATAAAGCATGGGCAGCCAAATACCTTGAAGTATGAGATCAGTGGTTTGATTTTGTACAGAATTTCATAGGCAGTCTTTTTGTGCCTGGGGTTTATTAAAACTCTGTTCTGAACATAGCAAGCAGTGTTTACTGCCTCTGCCCAGAAAGTTAATGGCAAACCTGAATCTGCAAGCATGGTTCTGGCAGCCTCAATCAAAGTTCTGTTCTTTCTTTCAACAACCCCATTTTGCTCTGGTGTTCTAGGGATGTTGTACTGCCTTACAATCCCTTTCTTCACACAGAAGGCATCCAACTCCCTATTTTTAAATTCTGTGCCATTGTCACTCCTAAAGCTTTTCACTGGAAGATCAAATTGCTTTTCAACCTGTGTCACAAAGTCTTGCAAAATGCCTGCAGTTTCATCTTTAGAGTGCAAAAAGAAAGTCCATGTAAACCTAGAAAAGTCATCAACTATAACTAAACAATATCTTTTCTTTTTGAGGCTCATGACTTGAACTGGGCCAAACAAATCCATGTGCAGCATTTGCAAGCACTGGGTTGTTTTGGACTCCTCAATGGACTTGTAGGAACTTTTATGCTGTTTTCCTTTTAAATAGGAAATGCAATGTTCAGGACATGAAAACAATTTTTGTGGAAGGCCTCTCACCAAACCCTTTTTTGAAATTTCTGTTATTGTCTTAAGATTTGTGTGTCCCAGTCTTTTGTGCCAAAGTTCTGTCTCTTTGTTAGAGGCAGCTGAGAACAGACAGGCATCAGCTCTGGGACACTCTTTAGACATGTCAACAACATAAACATTGCCACTTCTTTGAGCAACAAGTTTTGTTTGACCATTTTTAATTATTGCTTCAATCTTTTTGACCATTTCTGGTCCAACAATCCTACAACAATCTTTTGTGAAGAATGACCCAAACCCTTTGTCACTCATTTGAGACACACTCAGAAGGTTGAATTTTAGATTGTCTATTAGATTGACATTTTCAAATTTTACATTGCCAGATTGCACTGTGCCAGACCCCAGAACTTTCCCTTTACTATTATTTCCAAAGGATATATCACCCCCACCATGGATTTTAAAGTCTTTGAGGAGGGCTTTACATCCTGTCATGTGCCTGGAGCCTCCACTATCTACATACCATAGACTATCAAAGCATGCAGAAGCTCCCTGCACATGAAGTAAAAGGATTAGTTCATTAAGGACTCCAAAGCCAACAGGCTTTGGATGGGGTCTCAACAGTGTCTGGTATGGATGCAGTGTGATGGGCAGTGGTTAAGTCAGGGGTTTGGACAGTTTTTGTACTGTTTCTTGCTAACCACTGTTGGGGGTCTTGCCCAATCAACTGCTGGTAACCGAAAGGATGCCTATTCACTCTGGGTTTAGAGGGCTTTTTGTAGACCTCATAAACGTGTGGAATCCTTTGGTAAGACTGTTTTTCCTTGCCCTTTCTGAATTGATTGGCAGGAGGTGCATCAGTAACCTGAACATCTCTTTTGACAGATGTTTGGTTCAGCTGTTTTGTGACAGCTGTTTGAACTGGCACAAACAGTGGTTGTTTCTTTGTGAACTTGACAGATGGTGAAGGTGCTGATGAACTCAAGGATGTTTTAGCCATGTACTCATTCTTCTTTTCATTGAAGTTTTTGAGGTACACACATGCCTGAGTTTTATGGTTTGTTTTACCACAAACACTGCAACTTTCAGCTGAAGTAGTGACACTTGTTTTGGTTAAGTCATAAGCTTTTAGATGGAAACAATCTTTTGTTAGATGGTTCCTCTTCTCACAGAATTCACAAAACAAGTTATCAATTTTCTCTTTCTTCTTCCTCTTTTCAGACTCCTTTGTAGTAGAGGTTTTGACCACTGCTGGAATATCCTTAAGAGAAATGACTTTAGCTTTTGGAGCCTTAACACCATCAATTGATGTAAAGTCCATTGGCTTGAAATTTTCAAGGATATCACACTCATCAGACCATCTTGGTTTAAATTGATGATTTTCAATCTCCTCAAATGCAGAGGGACCCATTGGTCTGTCAAGTGTGATTTTGTTACCAAGTTTGTCAGTGATTTTCACTTCTTGGCCATCCTTGTTTGTTGGGATGAACTCAGTAGTTACATCAGTGGTTGAAACATATTTTTCAAAAGCAGTGTTTTCATCATCATGTTTTCTATAACCAACCCCAAATTTTACATTGCTTTTTATCTGTTTCTCAAGCATAACCTCATACCCTTTGCATGATTCCACCCATCTTTCACAAGTGATCTGGGTGGATTCTAACTCCTTTTTGCAATCTTGGTATTTTTCTACCATAGTTCGGAGTTGGGTTTTGGTTATGCTTTGCTCTTCTTTCAAACTGCTAATCTCTTTTTCCTTTTCAGTCAACTTGTTTTTAAGTTCTTTTAAAGATCTTTCAAATTTGACTTCATCAGTTAAGATTTTGTTCCTAAGGTTTTCATTCACCTCTTTGATGTTAGCAAAAGCAATAATGCAATTGTTAGAACATAGTTTTTCTAGAACTTGAGGTGATACCTTGGTAGCAGCCATCATTGCACAATCACATTTAGGATTTTCTTCCTCATCAGCTCTCTCTTCTTCCTCACCAGCCTTTTCATCTTTCTTGTCTTCTTCAGACCATAGATCTGTCATTGGTTCAATCAGGGTACCTGAACTTTCTCCCAGCAGTACTTCATCAGTCACAGCAGTAACCACTGCTTCAGTCACCTCTTCCACTGTTTCAACCTTCAGCTGTTCCTCCTCAGATTCAACCCCCTCCTGTATTGACTCTAATGCCATCAAACAAAATTCATTGTGTGAAGAATCATTTGAAGCATATAGTGCAAAATTTCCATCATTAAGATTTTCAGGCATACTGCTCCAGTCAACAAACTCTTGACTAAAGAAACTTTGTTGTTCAGGTTGTGTAACTACTGGAGCAGTAGTTTGAGGTGCAGATTGCACTTGTGCCTGGGGAGCAGGGGTTTGAACATATTGGATCTGTGGAGCAGCTGTTTGGACATAATGCACTGGCATAGGGGCAACAGCATAATGAGCAGTGTTCACATGTGCTGCTGGGGCATATTGGGCATAGTGCACAGTGTTTTGATTTTGAGGTCTAGGATTTGAAATAGGGTGAGTGACTATGGGACCAGTTGTTTGACTCCTACATTCCCTAGCAAAGTGTCCCAACCTGTTACACTTGTAACACTTGATTTTCGATTTATCCAACCCAACCCTTAGGTTCCCATGTAGACCTGGAAATTTTCTCCCAGTTCTCTTATAAAACTTGCTAGTTCTAACACTTAGCAAGGCCAGTTGGTGCAGGATGTCCATTTCCTCTAGGTCATTGGGGTCGAAATGCTGTAAATCATTGAGTTCAAAGCTTAAATTGTCTGACATCTGGTTTTCATTTGCAGTGAATGCATAACCTGTAGAGTGAGGATCAGGGTTATTAAAGTTTGCACCAGCAGTTATGTCAATGAAGTGATCATAACCCTGATCCTTACCACTACCACCAGATTCTTCTTGACCCAGAAGAGCAGTGTTACCGAATGAATAATCATCAACGGTTTTCCCTGACTCTTGTAACTTCCTTTTCTGGTTCAACTCCCTCTCAAAGGTCAGGAGTCGACCATGGAGTTGGGTCAAGGTCAGATCCTTGAACTCAGGTCCAGTTCTGGTGACAATAGCTATTGTGTCCCATTTTTCTGGCAGTGATCTGAGGAACCTGCTATTTTAAGTCGAGTTTGTAAACGTGACATTAACAAGCCTCAGTTCACTGATGAGACAACTGAAACGCTCAAATTGTTGAGTCAGTGATTCACCTTTAACATGACAAAATGTTTCATACTGTTGGTTCAGGATTTCCCTATTGTTTTCTATGACCTCTTCGGTACCTCCAAACTGTTCCTTAAGTGCGTCCCACAACTCTTTGGCACTGTTACAATGTAACAATCCAGCATATATTTCGTTGGGGAGCGCTGATGCAACAATACTAAATGCTTTAGCATCTAGTTCAAATTTTTGATAATCCGTTTTAGTATAATTTTCAACAGGTTTAGGAACTTGTTTTTTAGCATATTCAGCGCTTGGCACTGTAGGAACATAAGGACCAAAGATAACAGACTTCCAACAACCTGTGCTTTGTTGAGCGAGGATGTGACCCATCCTCCTCTGCCAGATGTTGTACTCATTTCTTTTTAGCATAGGTGGTTTAAAGAGCGAGACAATGTTGTTTTTATCGTCCTGAGATTGTGAGGTCATTCTTGTTGTTTTACAGGTACTGAGAAATCAACTATAATGGTGATTAATCCTTACTCTGTTTTTCAACGACGAACAAACGATCAGTATTAACTGTTTTGAGCTGAACTATTTACGTCAAAATGATTGTTAAATCAAATTTGACTGTTCTAGCTCCGATACCAATTGTTGGATCTGAGTTTCCTTTTGATTGTATTTTTGTTTGTAAAATAAGATGGAGATGAACGAGTGTGTAGCAGAAATTAAGATGAACACAAACTTTGTATACAATCAAATGAGAGTAATACTTTTAATCAAACATCTTTACACAAAGAACCGAATGATTGAATTTATTTCAATTACGATTACAATGATGATGAATGAATGCAAACTCCCCCTCAGCCAGAGCTCAGCAGTTTGTTCGTGTAAAGAAGACGAATGATGTGAAGAGCTAATAGAACAGTACAAAGTACTGTACTATTTATAAGCACTTGCAAACTACTGAGCATCTTTAGCTGACATCACCATGAAAGTGACATCTAACCTCCTAACAAACTCTAACCTCTGATCTATACAGACACTGCTTCTATTGAACTACTGCTAATACATTCTATTACAAACAGACTTTAGAACTACTGCTGCAACCTTCTACTGCTGTGAACCCAGCAGCACTTATCCGGATCAGCAGTTCTTGACTCAAGGCAGTAGATTGAATCAGCAGGACTTGAGTCTTCATCAGATCTTTAATTGAGCAGCAGTTATTGGTCAGCAGTTAGTAAGATCAGCAGATAGGAGGTCATCAGTTGTTGTAATCACTTTCAAGGGGAGAGATATGTATATCAGCATCTGCTTATTCTGAATCCACTGAGCTGATCCAGTTTTGGCTTTACATTATCTGTTCCTCTGATAGGGTTCAATCCCAACAATCAACACCATGTAAAGTAAGTTCTTGAGATCACCATGATTCATATTTGCGTAAGTTATGGTTATTATATATGCTAAACATTGTTACAGCTCTTGATGAGTTTCCTAAAGTAGTTGAGTACTTAAAAGGTAATATTAAATCATATTAAGGATGTAATTCTTGTGCACCAATAAACATACATAGAAAACTTGTACACGATAATTATGGTATCTCAATGTACAGTGTGCAAGCATGGTGTAATATGGATTTTATAAATAAGCAAGTGTTCAAGGCATCTTTTCATATGATATAGAAATTAATGAGGAAATTTATGTGATGGAGCTCCTAAAGAGTGTATGCACATACATAATTAGTCAAAGTGGAAAGAAGTATGTGAATGATTATAAATGCCTAAAGCTCAAAACCTTGGCAATGTATCTTTATAAAGTGAAGAAAAGATTTATATGGACTAAAATAGTAGAGTCGAATGTGGTATAATCGACTCGCTGCTAAGCTTAAAAAAGGAGAGAAATACATATGGTGTAGTTGGTCCATTTGTTATCATTAAAAGAACAATATGATGTTTACAAGTATTATTGTATATGTTGATGATGTCATTAAAGATTGTATATCAAAATGGGCTCAAATATTTAAACTAATATGCAAATTAAAGATGGTATTGCAAATTTATGGCTCACTATGTATTTGTACACAGACATATGTCATGAAATTCATTGACAAGATATAACTCGTGTATAGTGAGGAGATAATGTAACGGGTAAAAAATATATTTCTATACTCTTAAGGTACAAAAGATATGGATTCATATTTTACTAACCTACCAACAAGTTTGGTTAGTTTTGTAAATGCATGGAATGTAACAAAACATATTCATGGATCTTATGGTATCCACTTACAAGTGGAGGAAATTAAAGTTTCACATGAAGATCATACATCAATGCTCATTGAAGGATTTCACACTAATGGATCAAGCAACATATCAAGCTGCACATCAATGGATTACGAAGTTTTGAGCAACTTTCAAAGAAGCCAGGCACGGGTCACTTATAGGATACATGTAAAAATGAGGGGGAACATTATACAAGTTGCACTCTATTTTCCTTAACTAAGTTTTATCCGAATGGGTTTTGTTAGTAAGGTTTTTAATGAGGCAACATACCTGATCCAAAAGTATTAGGGGGAGAAAATGCGCGCTACACTCTTTTTCCCTTAGTTGAGGTTTTGTCCCATTGGGTTTTCCTAGCAAGATTTTTAACGAGGTAGCACCACCAAGCGTATAATACATTGTTTTCTTTAATCACGTGGATAGTCAAGGGGGAGTGTTATAAATAAACTATATTATGGTGTCTATCCACATTCTAACTCCCGTCTCTTCGTGTCCTTTGTATTAATGTAAGAACACTATATATAGAGGTTCTTTGTATTGCATGTTTACATCTCAATGAATACGAATTCCATATGCTATATTTCTCTCTACAATACATATAATCCTTGTTCTTATCTGTATGTTAGTTGCTAGTAGGTCGTTGTTTCACAACAATAATCATAATGTTTATCACGTATACATGTGTTTGCTTTCTTTGCATTTATGAAATGCTCACATATAAAAGATTGCACATCTGTTCATGAGTGTGATTGTGTATTTATATGTCATACTGTCACATGTGTATTATGTTTGTGTGTCAAGCGAAGAAGCTGTGTAGTCTAAAAGAATAATAATACAATAGTGATAATGTTTATCATGTATACATGTGTTTGCTTTCTTTGCATTTATGAAATTCTTATATATAAAAGATTGCACATATTTGTTAACGAGTGTAATTGTGTATTTATGTGTCACACTGTCACATGTGTATTATGTTTGATGTGTGTGACTAAAGAGCTATATGGTTTAAGAGATTAAAAATAATATAATAATAATGATATGATCAGCAACTTTAAGAACTTTAACATAAAAAAGTTTAATCAATAGGTTATTTTTTCATGTATTGACATATTTTGAGTATCTAATTTTTGTGTATACTTTTTATGTATTCATATTCGTTACACATAGCTATTTTTAATTCTTAAAACTAGTAAGCTTTGTGTTATTTTATAATATTTATAATTAGAAAGTTTCCCATGATGTGCTAAAAGAAGTTGAATAAAAACGACCTAAATTAACCTAATTTAGACACTAAGTAATACTTTAGACTCTTTAAACTACTAACCAGCAAAAGAATCGATCGACTCTAGTAAAGCTAAGTAAGTCTGGAAATCAAACCCACAAGACTCTATTTAACCACGTTAACTAGACTCTTTAGACTGACACTGACACGACACTAGCTGTTTTTATATTTTTGGGAGTTAATTGCCCTGATAGTCCCTGTGGGTTGCCATTTTTCACCTTTAATCCCCACCTTTTAAAAATAGCATGTATAGTCCCTGTGGTTTTGTAAGCCCCGTTTAAAACGGATCTTTCAATGATATCAAACAACCTATTGATTGTGCGGAATCCAATCAATGGGTGATTCAAGAATCAAAACAAAAATATGAAGAACAAACCGAATATGAAGAACACAGCGAATCACTTTTCAATACTTGCACACGTTCTATTACTTGAATAAGCAAAACGTCTGGTACAAGTATCCTACACCACAATCGCCCCTCTCTGATTCTCTAGAAGTTATGAAACTATGAGGCTCAAACCCTAAAACAAGTTGAAAACTTGTTTATATACTAACTCAAGCCCACTTCCCTACATAGGCTCCCCTTAGGCCTGCTTGTGCCACATAGCCTAAAGCTTGGCCCAAGTGACCTATAAAGGTCCAAAACCTAATATTAACTAACCCGGTAAGACCCAGTTCATAACCATAGCCCGTTGTGTTAATTTGATGCGTCGGTCTCACACTTTAAGGCCTAACAATCTCCCCCTAGACTGATGCCATCAAATTGTCTTTATAACATGAATTCAGCAACGTCTTCAACGAAGTCTATGGTTGTCGCTATGCTGCAGAAGTTGTGGAAGTTCTTGACTTCTGAACTCTCAGCATTGGGTCTCTCTCTTAAGCTCTTGTGGTTAGCTTCATATCAGGATCTTGATCAGCATTTGCTTGAAAATCTTGTTAAAAAGAATGTGAGAGGAGGATTCTCAACAGCTCTTTTCTTCTTCAATCTTTGTCTTTCAAGCAGGTTCACGGTACTTCGTCAAATGTACTTTCACTGTCAGACGGCGTTTCGTATCCGGCTCTTCTGACTCAGGTACATCTTGTTGTTGTGCTGCTTCAGGCTTCTTCAGCAATTAACAGCATCTCAGTCTTCATCAACCCCTGTTCTTGATTGAAATCACGTTCTGCACATGCTCAGAAATTCATAAGCAAACGTTTATTATGCAACAGAGAGAGTACCATATGAACAGTAGGTACATCCAAGTACTTGTACTCAGATTTCACAATTTAAACTCTTTCAACTTTTGATGATCAGTCAAATCTTCAAGAACGGTTATAATTTTTAACTTTAAGAAAACAAATAAACACTCTATTTTTGGATTTTTTTGGGTTTTATAGAAAAACAAGACACTATTTTTGAATTTTTGAATTTTTTTAATTTTTTAATTTTAAGAACTAGAAACAAATAAAAACTCAAAATATAAACAGCTACCATAAAATACAATTACAATTGCAATGGGATCAAAATTCGTTCTCAGGTAGACTAAGGAACACTTTTCAGTATGAGCCTAATCAAACTGGTCTATGCGATTGCCAATATGTTTGTCCACTTAAACTTTAACACTCAATTTTCAATTTTCAACTTCGTGATATGCTTAAGGTAATATTATACTATTATACCCGTGTGTCCCATTCCAAGGCATACCCCCGCGATCAAGGTAAGCACAATGATTCATCGTAGCAGGTGAGTATACTAATGTCATCCTTTTTTATTTACAACATTAGACCATTGGTGACAGGTCAGTACTTTCGTACAGCAGAGCGACCAATGATTGTGTCCAACGAGGGCGAGGCAAATACCATTTTGGTACGAATTTGGCTCTTTGAGCATTGGGAATTTTCTCTTTTTGAGATTTGATTCCTTAGGTTTTTGTCCTCTTGGGATCTTTTAAGATATCCTGACTGTGTCTAGGTCCGCATATAATCTGGATGCAATAGAAGGACAGCCAAGATATCCCCTGATGATTCAACAATATAAAGACCCGAAACCTCAGACGTTGGCTATCAATCAACGCAACATTTAAGACCATAAAATCATACGTCGTTTGTATGTTACCCACATGGTACATAGTTCGTTATGTTTATATCACTTAGTATCTTTTATCACTTTGAGCGTCAAGCCTATCAACATATCGCAGTAGATCCTAGTCTTTTCAGCTATGGCACCTTACATGTGTTAGACAAACCCTTTAATACAAACATTTATTTCACTTCCCATATCAAGCAATTTTTCTTTTTGGCTTTTTCATTTTTCTAATGTTTTTGTATTTTTCTCATTTTCTCCCCCTAAAACAATACATATTTACAACAAACTCTTTTTGTATTTTCTTTGTTTTCTCCCCCTAAACTCTATATCTATCTATATGTCCCTCCCCACCCCCCCCCCCTAAATTTGTGCATAAATCTTGTATTTTTGCGCAAATTTACCATTTACTAGAGAAAGGACACTTTATATACAAAATAATAAACTAAGAAAGAGAAGAAAAAAAAATTGCTTAACCGTTCTGTCATCAGATTGAAGACTAATCAATATTCAAATCAAAGTGCTGAATTTAAACGGTACCTTTTGCTGATCTTATCTTACTTCTCTAATCTCCTCCAAAGGAAACATATCATCTGTAAAAAAAAATTTGAACTTTTTGCAACAGTGAAATGTTACTCGTTTTTATCTCTGGAACAACCGCTATCAACATTCCAGTGATTGTCAATAGCTCCTCCTTAGTTGTTCCTGAAAAATAAGGAGATTAGTAAGACATGGGTACCCAGACCATCGTGGTCCTGGGTTTACCTGAAGCATCAAAGTAAGACACTTCCTTCAAACACAACTCCCCTTTCGTTTCAAGGATTGGAGACATTGTTGCCTTGGATTTGGGTTTCCAAATCTGTTTCGGTTTAACAAACGTGTTTGTTGCCTTCGGTTGAGTAACTGTAACTGCTTCAGGTTTATTAGTTTTAGAAACACGTTTTTGTTCCTGAAGAGCTTTGCGTTTATTTTAGGCAGCGTTCCAATCCCCATCAGATGGTTTAACCTTGGGATTCACATTCTTCATTGCCTTAGGTGAAGATGAGCAATGTGACCAGCAATGCCGCAATTGAAGCATGTTTGTCTCTTCACGTAGAAGGCATTCTGATCAGCTTGTGTAGCTCTTGCAGGCCCTGAAGGATGAGCTGGTCCTTTCTGTGCTTGTTTTTGTTGCACATTTCTTGCAAACGAGGATGAATTTGGATGTCTATACTTATCGTTTGCAGGGGCCTTCTATGGTGGAGATTTCCTTTGATTCTTCTTGTTTTCCTTAGACTGCAAGTCTTGTTCAGAAATCTCACCAGTCTTTCTGAAACCCTTGTTAGCATAGTCAAATGCATATTTCTCACATTTGCCATCACAAACTGGCTTAACAAAAGTATTTTTCACATTACGAGCCTTTTGCGGACGATTGCTACCCGTTGAGGAATGTGGAGAGCCTGATTGTCTTTGATGTTTAGGCTTCTCATTCCTTCTCCTTCTATTTGCTTGTTTCGGCTCTTGTTGCTTGATCTGAACCTTTTCATTACTAACAGAAGGTTCAGACTTCTCAGATTCTGTACTTGGAGCCTTGTTCACATCAGTCTTCTCTTTATCTTTCATGTCATCAGCTTTGACAGAATCAGAGATTTCTGGTTTGTCGGATGAAACACCAGAAACTTCAGCTGAAATATTTGACGAATTTTCAGCACAAGACTCATGTGGGTTCAAGAGTGGTTCACTTGCAACTTCGTTTTTCAAAGAAGTCTCCTGATCCTGATCCTTTTGAGAATGTGTTTCAGTGGTCCCACTAGATACATCATCAGTCTTGCCCAAAACATCAGACCCACTAGACGCCAAAGAACAAAGCATACGAAAAATATTTGTCACAACATAAAACCAGAATCAGTTTCATTTATTGAGTTTTCTGAAAAATCATACTTTGAATCTGGTTCATTCCCAAGAATATCTCCAAACTTTTCTTCAATTACTTCATCTGCACATGAAGACGAATCATTAGGATCTACGGTGCCTTTTGAGACAAAATTCATTGAAGGATCTGGTTGTTTATTATCAACAAATTTATTGTTGAATGATGACTTATCGGTTTTTGGGTCGTAAGTCATCTTGCCCTCATTCATTAACTCCTCTTCCGTGTAAGACATATATGTATAGTTATGATTGTATGGAGGAGGAGTTTTATTGTATCCCAAACCAGCCCCTCTCTTCTCTTTATACTCTAACTGAATATCACAAATGTCCTTGACCAATTTGCTTGAAGTTTCATATTTTTTAATATTTATTTCATTAATCTGATATTTCAATTTTATGTCTTCTAGCTCCTTGGTCAAGGCCTTAATTATCGCTTGATCATCTCTAAAGTTACAATTCTTAACGCTGATTTCTTCTTTCAATGGAAAGATATCTTTCCTTTGGGCTTCAATTTTTTCTTTATAAAGTTTTTCATTTTTAACCAAAGTAAAGTTTTTATTTTTAATATCATTGTAATCTTGAATTAAATCAGCGTTATGTAACCTATATGCCTCATTTCTTTTTCTACACTCAGGAGTGCAAAAGACAGAAAGTATCTCTTCACGTTCTTTAGACACGGGTTTGTTAAACATAAATGCCATAATTTCAATGGATGGTTGATACTTTTGTTCTTCTCCTCAAAACACAATCCAAACGAGAACCCGTGTACTCGCTAACTCAAACCCTTTGCATCCGAATGAACCCGCTTTCTGAACAGCGCCTCAAACCCTGTCAGACCGATATCACAAACAAAACAAACCCCCCTTTTCTTTAATTAGAAAAATCTAATTAATCTTATAATAGCTATTATTAATATTATTATTATTATATATAATAAAACCTATAACCAAATGAACATAACTTTCAGTTAATGTTTCAAATATGTTTCCCGACACACCAAACTTGTCACTTTATGTCTCTCCTTTGTTAATTCAACACCAACAACTCAATGAAAACAATAGAAATTCGGTGTTAGTGTTCCGTGGTTGTTATAGGTGACCGGAGGTGATGGAGTGAAGGATGTCGGAAAGCGGTAAACGGTGAAATAGTGGAGAAGATACAATTATGATGATGAAGGTGATGACCGACGGTTGGAGAATGACGGAGATGAGATGGACGGAGGTGGTTCCCGGAGATACGATGGCCGGTGAATGGTGAGGTGGTGAACGACGACGACCAGAGATGATGGGTCGAGACTGGTAAGGTGAGGAGTCGAGACCGTGACTCGAAATCGTGAGAGATAGGACTCGAGACCTGTTGAATCGAGACTTCAACAAGTGAGGTGGTTGAAGATTGCGACTCGAGACAATGGATGTTAATAGCTCGAGATCTCGGTTGCGACTCGGAACCGTGAAAGAGATAACTCGAGACCAGTGGAGGTGATGGAGGTTGCGAGTCGGAACGATGTTTGCGAGTCGGAACGGTGGAGTCGAAATGGAGATTGCGACTAAAAACCTTGACAACTCGAGATCAGACGATGATGAAGATGGTTGCGACTCGGAATCTAAGAAGACGATGACTCGAGACCGTAGAGATGATTGCTACTCGAGACCAGTGATGATATTGAGTCGAGACCTGTGGGAAATTCCTTTGCACGTGATGAGAACCTTTGTCAATGAGGGACTCGAAACCGTGAGTGGTGGAGGCTGTAAACTCAAAACCTTTGAAAACGTATCCTCGTTCAATTGAAAAAAAAAGTTGTTTTCAAAAGATATGATGAGCTGTATAATAAAATAGGATAAGGAAAGTTTCAATTTAAGCCAACAACCCTCCTTCGAAAACTTTGGAAACCTTTAAAAAACAATATATTTTCAGAAAAATAAAACGATTAGATTTAATCTTTTAACAACTTTTTCAAAATTTAAACACCAAAATATACTGATTTTTATAAAACTTAGATGAATGCTACCAAGAAAACGAAGAATGCGGTGAACAAAAATTCAAATCCTCAAGTTTCCGAACAATAAACCGACAACCCTTGATCCAAAATGTCACACCCCAACCAATGGCGGAAACATCGGGATGAGACGAAGTGTGAAGATTGCTCGAGACATCATAACACTATTTGTGACGATAATTAAATAATTCCCATTTCATTTCATAACTTTCAATTGTCAACATTACATAAACTCAAGTAACAACAACATCAAAAGAAATACATGACAACATAAGCAAAATTGATACGACATATTAAACCTAAACGTCTATATGTGTATCTAGGCATCAACGCTACTACTTTTCATAGCATCGTCATCATCAACCTGTAACATGTTTAAAATACAATTCAATGCAAAAGCAAAGGCGAGTATAAAAGTTTGGTACGTACATAACAAAAGATAAGTTTTAAACAATTCCGCATAGCAAGCATGTGATTCAAGATAAACATTTAAATATGGCATGTGTCTAACATATCAAACCAAAAGAGACGCAACATGCTCATGACATAACCTCAAGTCTACGGGCGGGTCGTCAATCCTAGAGCGCTACATATGTCACGGTTAGGCTCGTACGAAGTTAATGATAAGTTCAACACATAAGAATCACCCAAGTTTAAAGTATCAAGCCATCACGTATACAAGCATGTTATAGGAATGTTCATGTGTTTAAGCAAAATGTTCATGTGTAAGTTTTTGATAAGTAAACATGTTACACCCCAAAAGTGGTAAAAGTAAAAAAGGGGAAATACGAGTATACTCACAAAGTTTGCATATGCTTTCCAATTATCCAATTATTGACGAGTTGATGAGGTTAGAAGATTGAATGTGTAGGGTTAAAGTTTGCATATGCTTTCCAATTATCCATTTAGGAACCCCTTGAATGTTCACCACTTCACTTGATGTAAAAACAACCAAGGAGGGTCACGAACTAGGATTAACACAATAACATAAACAACCTAACTATAGAGAAATCATCAAATCATGTGAGGATTGTATGTAGGACAACCCAAGTTGTTCCAATATCACTCATTCATCAAGATCTAAGCTTGACATGATTTGTGGGTTAAATACCCTAACAAAACAGAAAGTATTTGAGGTTTTAACCTCTGATTTATAGCGTCTCAACCTTGTTTTTAAGCTTAACCAACCATAAGTGAGGTTGTAAGCAGTAGGACATAGGTGTGAGATTTGTTAGACACAAGTTGGATGAGTTTAAACAAACTTTTGAAGAACTTGAAACAAAACAGAAAGTTTGTGGACAATTTCGGAGCAATTCCAGGTCTGATTTCTCCCAGGAGAAGTCAAGGAATCAAACTCCATGATTATCCAAGCAAGTAGGAAGAAGAATCAAGTAATTTCGTTAAGAAATGAGCAATTTATGCTCACTTTTGTGCAAGGTTATGAATCTGTCCGAAAATGCAGATTCTTGCAAGAACTAGAGAGTGTTTAGGAGAGATTTGAGAGTGTTGAAAGTGTTCAAGTGCTTGGAGGACCTTGGGTACTTATAGGGGAGTGATTAGGGTTGTTTTGGGGGATAATTAAGGCTAAAACTTGGTTTAAACAAAGAAATCCAGCTCAAAAATGAATCTGGTCGCGACTGCACATGTCTTCTGATCTGGGGACTGCCACGCGGCCCGCCTGAGATATCCAGGTAAGTTAACGCGGGCCGCCCGACCCTTCTGATCCGGAAACAAGTTTGTTTTATTACATTTTAGTCCCTGTAGTTTGATATCTTTAGGTTTTTAGGTAGTTTAGGGACTTTAATTGCCATAAACACATAGTTTGAGGTAGAATAAAGTATGAGGAGTATAATCAAGTATAATTAATCGTGTAAGCATCAAAATCAAGTGTCGTTCACGTTCAAAACACGTTTTGGGCATAAGTTTAGTTTAATTATAAGTTTAGCACATAGTTTCCAAGAATTACGAATAAGTATCAATTTTCTACGAAATTGAACGTATGAGCATATATAAAGTATGAACATCATGTAATTAGCAAAATACGAGTTTTATTCATGATCCAAGTCTCGGATTTTACATCGCTTTTAATGAAAGAACGATTTCAAGACTACGAAGTTTCCAAAAATAGTTTTACAAACGATGGTTTCTAAATTTAGGAAGTATGAAAACGCGGGGCGTTACAGTCTCCCCTCCTTTAGAAAATTTCGTCCCGAAATTTATTCAAGAGGTAGACTTGAAGAGTTTTAGTAAAAATTTGAGACTTGAAAGTTTTGAAATATTTTGAAAGGCACAAAACTTTGGAGAACGATAAGGTAAATTTGTGAGTGAGTTTATTGCCTAAAATAATTTGAGGTGTCTGACATAGTTGAATATATGTAGGTACGTATATAGGTGAAGTGAGTCTAACAGCTTTGAGTAACTTAAATTGGCGACGTATTTAAAAAGGTGACGTATTAGGAGAGAAGATGATGACAAACGATTTGTATTTTGATGGGACGTGGTAACGGAATCACATTTGTAGAAGATTGTTTATTGAGTGAAACGAGAAGGTTTGGCACCTTAAATAAAGCTTTAAAGGTATACTAAGTACAGTTACACAAGAATCCAGAATAGGAAGACTATTTTATAGGTAAGTTAGGACTCGAATGTTTAAACAAGCTTAATTGCGAACGAGGTTTGTATGAACTAAAAGGATAAGGAGAATAATACGAGTATAGAATGAACGAATGACTCTTAAAGAGTACAAGTATGAGAATAGCATAAGTGTTGGATAGATGAACGTAGTGTGTTAAGGATGAAGTCTCGTCATGGATAATCGGATATAATGCGTTTGTGAGTTGCGTGAAGTTGTATTAGGTCCAAAAGGTCTGCAAAACACTGAATTTCTCATGGCACGTTTTATGAAATTTGGTAATCTGGTGAAAACACTTATATATAGGAAGTACCGGCGGCGTATCCACCATGTTTTAACCATATTACGTCCGTTCCGTATTTGGTGCCCTGTTACATTCCGTGTCTTACCATACACAGTAGTACACTCTATGGTTCTCGTACGCCTATCACTATAATCCCGTGTGCACCCGTGATTATATTGATCGTCGCCTGATCCGCATAGCTTGTACTAGTTGTGTATGAATTAGGGTATCCATAATTTGAAAATTAAGATTGTGCACGTGTAAGAATGTAGTATGTAAGCAAGCCCATGCTTAAGTATGTATGTGACCCACGCAAGCGAATCACTCGGATTACGCTCGCGTATGGGTACGAATGTATGGATCATGAGTATGAATGAAAGTGTGAGCATAAGTATAAGTTTAGGTATGAATAAACACGCAAGCATGTGTATCGACATAACACGTACGAGTGGTATGTGTATATGTATAAGCACGCACCGTATGAGTATAAGTGAAAACATGAAATATATGAGTATAGGTAAAATCATGAAACGTATGAGTATAAGTAAAACATGAAACGTATGAGTATAAGTACGAATACGATTATAAGTATAGGCATAAAACGTATGAATGTAAGGGTAGGTATGAATATTTAAATTTAGGTATATAGTGTATGTTGGGACATCACGGATTTAGGCGTATAAAATTGTCCAAAAGGTTAAGTACGTAAATTCGAACGATTATAAATGAATTTGTCGCGTTAAAATGACTAAAACGTGTAGGATGGAGCGTGTGTATAGTTGTTTAAACGAAACGTTGAGTTTATCGTATCAAAATTAGATTGAGCTTGGTTTGAAATGTAGAATATAGTTGCATATGTAAAAAGGATATAAGGTACTCATTGGTTACGCATAATGCATTTTGTAAAGAATGGGAATGCTACTTTTGTTTTAAAAGAGTTTACGTAATCCAAGGATGGTCGGTCTCCAAGAAGTCTTCTTGCCCACGAGTTTTGTAAATTGGTGTAGGAAAAAGGTTTTCAATCAAAAGTAAGTTCATTTCATCAAACAAGAAATTATGAATTTAAGAGGTTCTTGAGAAAACGAGGATCCTTAGAAAAGAATTTTAGCAAAGAACTTAGTGGTTGTTAAAAGTTCTAACAAATGATGTGTTGATGTTTGAAAAGAGTATTTGGTAAAACGATCATATAACATCTATAAGATCTTATAAGTAATTGAGAAAGGTTGGTTCGATTTCGATTAAGAATGGAAGTCTCTAGTATGATGATATAACGTGAGTGCGTTTTAGTGATTAAGTCGAATATGAAGTTCATGGGCAAGAGATTCATTGGACCGGTTAAATTGATAGGTAGCATTTCGTAAGCTTTGGAAATTCGTGTAGTAAAACGTTTAAGACATGATTAAGAGTCTCGTGTATATGAGTTAAGTGAAAATAGGTTGTAGGATGAGGAGTACGTTTGATGAAACAATGTATTTTGAAATTATATAAGTAGGTATGTTGATAAATGATAAATGATCTAGGTATAAAATATGATCGGGTTTTGCATAAATAAATATTTTGAAGAAACGTGTTGGTAACGATCACCTAGGTAAGGGAATCACCCCAAACTCGTTGGTGACGTCGTTTTTTTTTTTTAAGAAAAGACGGAGTGGAGCTAATCGTCAAGGTAAGGAAATCACTCCTATCTCGATGATGTGTCTCCATTTGTTGTTATAAGAAATAAAAATAAAATTTTATGAAATCATGCATATGTATAAGATAAATAATAGAAACACATGTCTGATTAAAATTTGGATGGTTCCAAAACGGAACTTTGACAAACCAAAGGGCTCGAAAAGTCTTTCGAATTTGAGAAGCATGCTTTGGCCTAATAGGTGAAATACTCTCGCCGACCAGTCGGTTAACGGTATTTACCCTTCCGGTTACTACATGTCCCAAATCAATTGAAATTTCGAGACTTGGCGGGAGTTATGAAAATCAAAGAATGGAACTAGTCGACAAGGTGCGGGTTTCACCCCTAACTTGGCGATTTAGTATCCTAAGTGTGGTTGGTACTCGTCGGGTCAAAAGTTAATTTTGACACTTTGACAAGGGTCCACTAGAATTTGAAATTCGAATTTCTCCATCAAGGTGAGGATTTCACTCCTAACTTGGTGGTGAATTCCGTGTAAGAAGAAAAGTAGAAGGATTGAGAGTCATTCACCAAATTGTGGGTTTCACGCCTATTTTGGTGAAGTCGTCTCGTTTGTGTATTATGAGTGTTTTCGGATTTTGAAAATACCGAGAAAATGTATGAGGGAAGTGTATGTCAAAGGAAATACATAAACAAGTATAAACACATAAGAAAGCATATCAAGAATGGTGCTTGGATAACGAAATGATAAAACATGTATTAACACATAGAGAAATATGTTTAGAGTAACACATAAAGAATCGAACAATGAAGCAAGTATTAACACTTAATAAGACAAGCATTAATGGATAAGAATATCATGTCAAATATTACTCACGAGCGATATACATGTTTAAAAGAGCATAAATAAGAAACCAATAAAGTATCACGTAGTAGTTCAAGCAAAACTTACGAATAAGGTTTTAAAACTATAGACTAGGTAAAAGCATTCCTACTTTTCCTAATTCCCTATTGTTATGGCTCTGATACCAATCTGTCACACCCCAACCAATGGCGGAAACATCGGGATGAGACGAAGTGTGAAGATTGCTCGAGACATCATAACACTATTTGTGACGATAATTAAATAATTCCCATTTCATTTCATAACTTTCAATTGTCAACATTACATAAACTCAAGTAACAACAACATCAAAAGAAATACATGATAACATAAGCAAAATTGATACGACATATTAAACCTAAACGTCTATATGTGTATATAGGCATCAACGCTACTTCTTTTCATAGCATCGTCATCATCAACCTGTAACATGTTTAAAATACAATTCAATGCAAAAGCAAAGGCGAGTATACAAGTTTCGTACGTACATAACAAAAGATAAGTTTTAAACAATTCCTCATAGCAAGCATGTGATTCAAGATAAACATTTAAATATGGCATGTGTCTAACATATCAAACCAAAAGAGACGCAACATGCTCATGACATAACCTCAAGTCTACGGGCGGGTCGTCAATCCTATAGCGCTACATATGTCACGGTTAGGCTCGTACGAAGTTAATGATAAGTTCAACACATAAGAATCACCCAAGTTTAAAGTATCAAGCCATCACGTATACAAGCATGTTATAGGAATGTTCATGTGTTTAAGCAAAATGTTCATGTGTAAGTTTTTGATAAGTAAACATGTTACACCCCAAAAGTGGTAAAAGTAAAAAGGGGAAACACGAGTATACTCACAAAGTTTGCATATGCTTTCCAATTATCCAATTATTGACGAGTTGATGAGGTTAGAAGATTGAATGTGTAGGGTTAAAGTTCAAGTATGCTTAGAGTCGAGATTCGGTACTTAAAACAACATAAAAGTAAGATATGAGAATAGCATGTGAAAATAGTCATCTTCAACACTTAACACTTGTATGACACTTGGTAACCACAAGGGTTATGATAATGTTTTCATGAGTTGAACGCCCATAAGAATCACAACAAGGTTTAGGTCTTAGGTGATGTTCGAATGAGTGTATATATATATATAGGTTAAGTACTACATATTATTTAGTCCAATAATTCAAGTAGGAGGTAGAAGATTAGGATCTTCATTTAGGCATCTCGTGTTATCATAGATGTCATGTATGGGGTAGGAAGAACATGCTTCCATTTAGGAACCCCTTGAATGTTCACCACTTCACTTGATGTAAAAACAACCAAGGAGGGTCACGAACAAGGTTAACACAATAACATAAACAACCTAACTATAGAGAAATCATCAAATCATGTGAGGATTGTATGTAGGACAACCCAAGTTGTTCCAATATCACTCATTCATCAAGATCTAAGCTTGACATGATTTGTGGGTTAAATACCCTAACAAAACAGAAAGTATTTGAGGTTTTAACCTCTGATTTATAGCGTCTCAACCTTGTTTTTAAGCTTAACCAACCATAAGTGAGGTTGTAAGCAGTAGGACATAGGTGTGAGATGTGTTAGACACAAGTTGGATGAGTTTAAACAAACTTTTGAAGAACTTGAAACAAAACAGAAAGTTTGTGGACAATTTCGGAGCAATTCCAGGTCTGATTTCTCCCAGGAGAAGTCAAGGAATCAAACTCCATGATTATCCAAGCAAGTAGGAAGAAGAATCAAGTAATTTCGTTAAGAAATGAGCAAGTTATGCTCACTTTTGTGCAAGGTTATGAATCTGTCCGAAAATGCAGATTCTTGCAAGAACTAGAGAGTGTTTAGGAGAGATTTGAGAGTGTTGAAAGTGTTCAAGTGCTTGGAGGACCATGGGTACTTATAGGGGAGTGATTAGGGTTGTTTTGGGGGGGATAATTAAGGCTAAAACTCGGTTTAAACAAAGAAATCCCGCTCAAAAATGAATCTGGTCGCGACTGCACATGTCTTCTGATCTGGGGACTGCCACGCGGCCCGCCTGAGATATCCAGGTAAGTTAACGCGGGCCGCCCGACTCTTCTGATCCGGAAACAAGTTTGTTTTATTACATTTTAGTCCCTGTAGTTTGATATCTTTAGGTTTTTAGGTAGTTTAGGGACTTTAATTACCATAAACACATAGTTTGAGGTAGAATAAAGTATGAGGAGTATAACCAAGTATAATTAATCGTGTAAGCATCAAAATCAAGTGTCGTTCACGTTCAAAACACGTTTTGGGCATAAGTTTAGTTTAATTATAAGTTTATTACATAGTTTCCAAGAATTACGAATAAGTATCAATTGTTCTATGAAATTGAACGTATGAGCATATATAAAGTATGAATATCATGTAATTAGCAAAATACGAGTTTTATTCATGATCCAAGTCTCGGATTTTACATCGCTTTTAATGAAAGAACGATTTCAAGACTACAAAGTTTCCAAAAATAGTTTTACAAACGATGGTTTCTAAATTTAGGAAGTATGAAAACGCGGGGCGTTACACAAAACCTTCAAAACGATGATTAAAAGCGAAATATGAACCTAAAACAGTTTTTAAACATCAGAAACCTTTTCCAAAATAGATTCGAAAAACACAAATCCAAGCCGAAAATTTTAGTTTTTCAAAATCTTGAATCTTTGATATCACACCGAGCCTAGAAATAGGTTCTAATGGCTCTGATACCAATTGTAAAACCCTTGAGGATCTTCCAATGATATCAAACAGGAACTTGTGTAAGTGCGGAAATCAAACACAGGTGGATTCAAGAATATACATAATCGAAACCAAAGCAGTATAATCAAAACAAACTTGAAACTTGCATTCACTGGTTAACTTGTGACTGATACAAGACTCCCAAAAGGTTTCGGCTTCCTCTCCTTCTAATCAACTGATCAACCTCAACCTAAAGGTTGAGGTTTGCTTAAATACAAAACATGTGGGTCGATACCCTAGGCCCACTCGAAACCATCTATATGACCCAAATAATACAGATCGACCCAAAAGATAAATAAACAAAACATACTAATCAACCCCTAGACTTTGTAATCCTCAATGTATAAACCTTCAGGTTCCAACAATCTCCCCCTAGGTTTATGCATAGAGGTTTTTGAGACTTCAACGTCCACTGTCACCACCCAAACGATCCTTGAAACCACCAAATCCTTTCGTACTGATATGTAGGACTGAAGCAGCAGCAGCAGTCCAACCTTTGGCCACCTCCTCATATTTCTCTGTGACCTTGATTTGATGTTTGGCAAGTATCTCCAGATCTTCTTTATCCAACTTCAGCAAATCCACTTGATCAATCAAACGATAGCTCACATTATTATCACAAACTATTACCGCTTGTCCCAATCACTCATCGTAAGCCCAAAACTGCATGGTCTTCAAAGCACCTTTTGTAATTTTCCTGACTAAAGGAATAGTCTTCTTCTTGTCAGTTGGCGGCCATGACACAATTTTCATTCGTTTGTTGGTGTATGGATCTCTAACTCCCTTGGCAGCTGGAGTTACAATTGATTCAGCAGTATGCATCGAGGGAAAATCACGAGCAACTTCTCTCTGTAATCTTTCGAAGAACAAATATCCACGACCACCAGGCAGATTATCCACATACGGAGACTTTGACAAATTTATCAAATCAACCTTTGTGAAACTTTGAAATTGAGCTGGATTTTTATACCACTCGACAGGTCCAACCTTCCTCTTTATCCACCATCTTCGACGATCATGATCAAATCCCCAGCTAACCACACCAGATCGATTTCCAACTTTATCATAAAGTGTTTTACCAACATCCATTAAATGGTGAGTGGCTTGAGCATCATCATCATCTGGATTAAGATTCTTGTTCTTCAGAATCACAAACTCTCTTTTCTTCTTTATTCTTTCAGCTTTAGCCTGGTCAGCTTCTACATCAGTAACCCTTTCAAAGTAATGCTCCATGGCAGCATTCCTTTTAGCATCATCCTTAGCAAAAGCTCTCGCTCTATCTGCATCAGCTTTTCTTCTATTTTCTATATCAGTTGGATCAGTGAACTCTCTACCAAACTTCTTTTCCAACTTTCCACGCAGATCATAAACCATGTTGAACAACAGACTAACGTCACCCTGAAGCTGATCAATCTGTTGATTCTTTTGCACTATAGTATCTTCAAGCTGAACGATCTTGGCGTCTTTGTGAATTGAATCTTGCTCAAGCACAACTAGTCGTTTCTTCATTTCCCTCATACTGATAAATTCATCATCATCACTTGAATCATCATCAAACAGCATCCTCAATGGTTCTTCAGGCTTCTTACCACTTGAACTACCAGGCTCGTCATGAATAATTCCAGATGGACCTGCAGGTTCAGAAGTAACAGGTGGCATTGACCCAATGACAGGATCAGAAACAACATTTGTAGCTTGTTTATCAGCAGTGGTGGTTTCCAAATCAGTTCTTTGAGTATCAACGTCAAACTCAAAGACATCTTCAGTAGAGGTGGTGGTATCAGTGACATTCTTCTCAAAATCGAAGTCATATAAGCCATCATCGTCTTCAATAACATCCATGGGTTGATCTTTGTTTTGTTCAACATACATCCCGAGTCGAGGATCTCTCCTTTTCCGCTTCAACGACAATGAATCAGGATCCTTTGGGTTCTCACTTGGCTATTCATTTGAGACTGAAAGATTTGAAGGAGGATTTCCCATCTTATCAGTCACAGACTTTAACAACAAAGCCAAACTCTCAGCAGAAATCACAGGTTGAACAGTGGAAACAGCAACATCAGCTTCATTTTCTGGAGTAAGCTCTTCATCATCTCCAGAGTCACACATTATCTCTATGCCCTCATCGTCAGAGTTAATGGTTAAAATCTCTATCTCAGGCTCATCTTCAGCAGCACCTTGAACATCATGCTCTTCAGCAACCATAGCATTTACAGGTGCATTGATTTGAGCAACATTTACAGGAACAGGTTGTACTAACACTGGTTCAGCAGCCACATCTTCAGTCTCAGCAAACTGACCAAATTTCTCCAGAGGAATTAAACCTTCAAATCTTTTTTCAGTACCCTTTTTAGGAGTGAGAGCACCAAAACATGCAGGACCCATGGGTTTCAGCTCCAAGGTGTTTCCAGATCTCACCAACTCTGGCTAACGAGCATTAAGAATCATTTGCAAGAACCTTGGATACATAAGAAACTTGTCCTTTCTAACTCCTATCACATTTCTCTTCATAGCTTCAAAAATATACTTCGAATAATTGAAGGGCTTATTCGTTATCACACAAACAAGAGCAGCAGATTATGTGATGTTCAATTGATCTGTGCCTCCTCTGTTTTCTGTCATGCACAGAATGAACATGTGCACCAATAGACGCCAATAAGGATGCACGAATTTCTTCACTAAAGACGGGTATTTTCCTTCATAACTCAATCGAGGCAAAATTGCTTCCACAGTTCCAGCTGGAAGCTCAATAGAATCTGAATCTTGATCATTGAACTGTAGTACTTCTCGTATCATCTGCTCTGTCACATAGACAACGTTCTTTTGAATTTCAGCAACTATGGCTCCCTTTCCTTCAGCTTCAAGAGCATCGAACCTTGCAGTCTTCCAGAAATCTTGAATAAGACTTTCGTAGACAATGGGATTTTCTCTTAGTGCGTGAACAATTCGGCAACTGTTGAGACCCTTTATCAATGAAGTGTACATCTTCTTGTGCTTCTCCAGAGGTGGTGCTAAGTAGCTTGCCTGATTATGTGTCGGAATAAATTTCAAGTCCATATTCTGTACAAACCAAAATTCATTAGCGACAAACCATGCTTGAGAAATTCAATATAAACTTGGTTCAAATTTCACAAATTTCAAATTTTAAAGTAAAAAATCAGAACTGGTCAACAGAACCATGGCTCAGATTGTAAAATTTTGACTCGAGATCATGTGGTTTCGAGTCGAGACCACAAGTTGAGACCATGAGTCGAGACCATGAGGTTTCGAGTCGAGACTGTGTGGTTTCTGGTTGAGACCATGAGTCGAGACTAGGAGATCTCAAGTCGAGACCCCAGTCGAGACCATGAGGTTGCGACTCGCAACCACCAGTCTCGAGTCCTTATGTGTTCCTGAGTCGAGACCACACAAAGAACTTTCATTTGCTCAGTTTTGAATCAAACCCCAAAAACACTCTTTGATTTCTTTGAAGACCAAAGTATGTTCAAAACTAGGGTTCATGTTCATCTTCAAATCTTTATAAACTCTTCATCAAATCTTCAAACCACCTGCAAGACTTCAACAACATCATCATAATACCTTCAAATATTGATGAATCAAGACCGGAAAGCACGTTGGAAACAAGAAATTTCGCCGGGAACAGTGATAGTCTGCCGGAATTCTAGAGAGAATCTGAGAGAAAACGAAACTGGTCTCGAGTGAGAAGTGATGTCTCGACTCGAGACCTGCCTTTTATATCACAACCTTGGGCCTTTGAATTTGGGTCGTGACCAAAACTTGGGCCGAGACCGTCTCAAATTCACATTTAATTTAAGGATTTCCTTAATTATTTTTTTAATTTAATTCAATAATCCTTTAGAAAACCAGTTATAATTTTTAACAACCCGATTGACCTTCTGAGCACGTTTTACGAACGCAAAAACCTAAAAACATAAAATTAAATAATATAAACAATTATTTACAAAAATAAAATAGGAAATATCGTAATTACTCAGGGATCAAATCACGAGGTTTCAGGCTTGACTTCACTTATCAACACTGATCTACTACCGAATGATCTAGACGATTGCCAGTATATTTGTCCACCTAAACTCATCTCCCTAGACCTTTTCCATATAACTGCCTGTAACTGATTTTATCATGTTTTGATTTCTTAACAATGAACACCCAAACAAATACTAATCAAATCCCGGAATTATAGACAGCACACTCTATCATGCAAGCAGTTTCCCTACCACATATTTCACAAGTCCAATCCAGATCTCTGAAATCTTAACTGGGAATAGGTTGAGAAGAGAACATAATAGATCATAAGCAAAGAGGATATAATATACAGATCAAATGAGTTTTCTCAGTTTGATATAGGTTTCTTGGGTTTCTTTTGGGCACTTGAGGGCCTCTTTCGGGTGTTTAATTGATATATAAGACGACAGACGCTCAGCTAGGTCTTTGCTCACGCAAAACAGAAGCTAAACGCTGCCTAGCACCTCCAGGTCTTTGCTCACGCAAAATAGAGGAGATACGCGACCTTTTCAGAGAAGATTTCAGAGCGAGACCAAAATTGTGTGTATCGGGACAACATACAGACAATCAAATAGAAATGAACTAATTCCAAGTGACTTTCTTTCCTGAGGTCATGTGCTAATTTAGTTCTGAACAAAAACAGCCAATGTTTCCAGTCTTTAAGGATAGAGCCTACCAACACATCATACTAAAGTCAAACTATTTCGATACTGGTCTTACATGAGTTAGCCCTTCACCATAATGTGAAAATTCATTTGTAAGTCCTAGAAAACGGATCTTTCAATGATATCAAACAACCTATTGATTGTGCGGAATCCAATCAATGGGTGATTCAAGAATCAAAACAAAAATATGAAGAACAAACCGAATATGAAGAACACAGCGAATCACTTTTCAATACTTGCACACGTTCTATTACTTGAATAAGCAAAACGTCTGGTACAAGTATCCTACACCACAATCACCTATCTCTGATTCTCTAGAAGTTGTGAAACTATGAGGCTCAAACCCTAAAATAAGTTGAAAACTTGTTTATATACTAACTCAAGCCCACTTCCCTACATGGGCTCCCCTTGGGCCTGCTTGGCCCACATGGCCTAAAGCTTGGCCAAAGTGACCTATAAAGGTCCAAAACCTAATATTAACTAACCCGGTAAGACCCAGTTCGTAACCATAGCCCGTTGTGTTAATTTAATGTGTCAGTCTCACACTTTAGGGCCTAACAGGTTTAACAAACTGTTACTCGGATAGTCCCTGTAATGGATGGGCGTTAAATAATTCAGTTAAGTGGGTGTAAAATTACAAAAATACCCTTGCCATTAAATAAAAAAAAAAAACTTTGTGGGCTCCACCCCTCCCTCACCTCTTCTGCATCCGAACACCACCTTTAACCACCATATCACCACCCACCTCCACCATAACCACCACCTGCGACTCCATTAAGGGGCTGTTTGGTAACCTCTTGATCACCATTCAGATGCTACCTCTTAATGGTTTGAAACCTCTGAATGAATAAGAGGTAACCTCAAGTCTGAATGGTTAAGAGGTAACCTCTGAATGGTAAATCATCACATGTCACATTCTTCTACCTTCTCATTGGTAAAATTCTTAATGGTTCCATTAAGAGCTAGCCTCTTAATGACCATTCAGAGGCTACCAAACAATGTAACACCCCGTGTTTTCGAATGTCAAAGTCAAACTCAAAGTCCAAGTCAACTTTGACTTCTTTGACTATAATTAGTCTGTTTTATGTTTTATTGTATTATGTGGAGTAAGTGTTGTAATCAAGAAAGAATCGAAGTAATCGAATGTTTGATCGACGCGAACCGACTTACGACTGTGAAAAAGTAGGAAGTAGCAATGCGATAAAGTTAATCAATCAGTAATCAAGCTAATCAAATCATCAATCGAACTCGAATCTCGAACTATGCGAATTTGGTGTTATATTACTTGTGTGTGTGCCTTATGTGTTACCTGTGCATGCTTACTTTATGTTTCGTGTGGTATTCAATTGAATCAATCGAAACTCGAAACTCAGATCAAATGCAATCGAAATCGAATTACGACGAATGGTAACGTAAGGATAGGGTGAAATATAGATGATTGTATGTTAGATATAGTAGTTGGGACTAAAAGTAATTTGAATAGGAAACTCTATCGTATTCGTATCATCTTCAATCGAAATCGAAATATCAAAAATCGTCGCACCGAACACTCGAACCAGGCTGTTGATCGATCAGGCTGTCAGCCGAACAGCTCAGCCGATCGGCCAGCCCTTTCCTCTTTTGGAGCCTATAAATAGGGCTGTCATTGTCATTCTTTCCACTTTTGGAAACTCTCTGACCGACCAGCTCGTGCTCCTCACCTTTTCTCAGATTTCTTCCGATTCCGGTAAGTTTTCATCCTAAATCTTGTACTTTCTTGATCAAAACATGCTCCTACACCTTTCTATCTTTCAAATCTTGATTTCTAACCGTGAAATCATCAAGATCTAAGCATTCTAGGATGATGTCATCATGGTGTTCTTCAAGATAATCATGTTTTGGCCTCAATCCACCATGAATAGCTCGGATCTAACCGATTTCCACATAAAGAAGCTAAGATCTATCAAAGATCTAAACATTTACATGATGTAAGGATTGAAAGAAGGATTTCCAACTTTCTTTCAACTCTTTTACACTCAATGCCTTCAAACCGGTAGAAACGGAGCTTGAACCAACGCACTAATCATTCTAACAGTTGTATGGTTCAAGATTCGGATTCTATCTACGAGGTTCACTGACTTCAGGTTAAACGTTAGACCGCCGTTCTGAACCGTTCACTGGCCGGACTTGGGTGATTCCTGTCCGAGTAGGAGAAACAAGTAAGAACGAAAGTACCATAGTTAAACTCGTTGACAAACTACCTCAATATAACGTCAAATAATCAAAACAGCCAAGTGTAGATGAACAGGCCGACCAGGTCAGGATGCTGGCCGAACGGTTAGGCTGTTCGAACGAACAGCCCAACCGATCGGACATGCCAGCCGATCGACCAGGCCAGCCGATCGGCTAGCATGTGGCCCCACACTTTGACAATTTCATGAAGTATGGTATTGAACGAGATGACGTTCTATCGAACGAGTCGTTTGGTAAACATTACTCATCGGATCATGAGATACTATGCTTCAACACTAAATCGGTTTTCAAATCGTTCGACGTAGTGGAATGCCATCCGATCGAGCATGTTATTCGATCGAGTATGCTGTTCGATCGAGTGACATCCTGCTGAGGACTACTACTGAAGTTCCTAACCGATCGGTTAAGCCGGCCGATCGAACAGACCGTTCGATCGATCGACCTGAATGGTAAGAACACTTCAGTGTTCTCAAATACTACAACGAAAACTTCAAAAGTTCAAACCATCATACACAAACACATCTTACTCAAAGGAAGAAACAATCCACTCGAACAGTCCAGCCGATCGAACAGAGTGTCCGAACAGATTATCTAACCGAACGAACAACCCGTTAGATCGAACCTGCTGTTCGATCGACCAGGCTGTTCGACTCACTTACACTTGTTTCCATTTTACGTGTATTCATCGTTATGCTATCGAACTGTTCAGGCTAACCCTACTCTCAAGCGCTCCCTTCAATCCATCAACCAATCGCTGTGAGTATACTCGATCCCCTTTTGCTTTTAGCACTTTTGGGTGTTACATACGTTACTTATCAAAATCACTATCGAACACACCACTCAATTATTTGAACGCTAACCGATTGGCATGTATTACGTGACTAAATGAATGCTTGTTGATTGTGTTTACACGTGGAATGCTCTCTACCTGCCTTAACAACGTAGTACTATAGTTTGGACTCAGCACCCGTTCACACGAGGGTTGTTAAGGACAATTACTTGCATGGATTACGGTGGTAATCATGTATTGCGAACTGTCTCGGACAGTCAACCCGCAGTCATTGGTATCGATAGGTCCATGTCGATAATTAACATGCTTTATTTTCCTCTGTGTACGTGCTGGTTATGCGTAAACTATTCGAACTCCATATGCTATTATCAAACTTGTATGCTCACCTTTACATTATATGTATTGACTTTATTTTAACGTATGTGACAGGTGTTTAAGATGTTTGCTTGCTAGGAAAGCGAGGCTAGAATAAAGCTCTAGAGGCCCCCAACAAATAGTTGTTTGTCAGGAAAAAGCAACTAGAGCATAGTTGTCTGTAGATCTTGTCAGGCTGGGTCTTTAGGAGCATTTGAACAATATTTATTTGTTTTACTTAAAATCTGAGTTGTCTGAACAGAATATTTGACTGGATGTTATCTGTAATAATTTGTTTGTTATTTGGGACACGGTATGGGACGTGTTATTTAAACTGAATAGTGATGATAACTGTTATGGAAACTCCTGGACAATCTGTTTCGCTCAGTGCCATGCCCCGATGATTCCGCCATCGGTTGGGGTGTGACAAACAACCCCTAAATCCAACTAGGGGTGAGTAGAAAACCGAAATAACCGACAAAACCGAACCGAAAATACCGAACCGAAACAAAAACCGATGGTTCGGTTTTTGGATTTTTAATAACCAAAAATTTCGGTTCGGTTTTCGAATAACCATTTTCAATAACCGAAAAAACCGAACCAAACCGAAACGAAAAAAACATATATTTTTATGTTTAAGTTTAAGTGTTTAACCTATGCTATTAGAAATTATTAATTTTATTCTTGAATATTAAGTACTTATAATAAAAAAAAAACATTAAGATGCTTATTTATAATTGAGATGATTTATTTATACTCATAATAAATAACACAATTTAATATAAAAATTAAATAATCTTCAAAGTATTATAAAAGAAAAAGTCCTAATAAAAAGTTTGAAGAAACATAAATTAGAAGGTTAGGTTTATGTAAACATTATTAGTTAAAAATATTAAGTATAATAACATAAATATAACCATATAAGAAAGATTCTTAAATTTTGAATTATATTTTTTTTATTTTTGAATCTTACATACTTTTGTTTCAAAAACTGAAATAACCGAAAAACCGAACCGAACTGGTGTAAAAACCGAAACCGGACGGTTTTGAAAAACCAGAAACCGACATTTTGGTTTCGGTTTTGATTTTGCCCAAAAACCGAACCGAATCAAATCGTGCACACCCCTAAATCTAACCCCTCTTCAGCTATTTTCCATTCATCCCCACAAATGAATTAATTAAAAAAACTCATTTCTAGATCCCATTTCCTCCTACCGCATCTACAAAAACCTCTTTGGGGACTTTTCACAAATATCTTACAAGCAATATTTCAAAACTTCATTTTAACATGAGACCCGCAAAAAAAGAATCAACAACTAAATTAGTCCACGCGGTTCAGCGTCAATGGCGGCAAATTATAATCAACTCAAGATCAAAAAATAATTAAAAAAACTTCAAATCAAATCGATTGTCAGATAAAGACTCAAATCTGTTACATAAATATGTTGAATCAAAACATATGAATGGAAAGTTGAGATTTTTAGGTCAAAATAGAGAATAAGAGAGAAGTGGATTGAAGAATTTGAAACCCCAGATGGGTATTGAAGTTCTGAGGATGCATTCAAGATTTTAGGCATTATTTGGGGTAGATATTAAAGGAAGAGAATTGGCGGAGTGATCGGAGATGGTAGATGGGTTGGGTTAGGTTTCTTCTAGAGGTGTTGTTGAATGGTGGTGGAGATGATGAACAGTGGTGGTGGCTAACGAAGGTGGTGGTGGCAAGTGGGGCGGTGGATGATAGGTTTGTTGGTTGTGAGGGAGATGAAGGGATAAGTTTATGTAATATATATTATATTATAATAAGTGGGTCCCATATATATTAATAAGTGTGTCTGATATAGAGAGAAAGAGAAAGAGTAAAGAGAGAGAGATGGACCAAGGATATTTTTGTAATTTTACACCCACTTAACTGAATTATTTAACGCCCATTCATTACAGGGACTATCTGAGTAACAGTTTGTTAAACCATAGGGACTATACATGTTATTTTGAAAAGGTGGGGACTAAATGTGAAAAATGGCAAACCACATGGACTAGTCGGGCAATTAACTAAAAAATTAGGGGTGGGGTGGGGGGTGGGGTTCTAAATATCCTAAAATTGATAATTAATTAAAATTAATTAACAAAGTTAACTATACACGAATTATGACTTGGGTTTACTTCAGAGGATGATGAAAGACTACCTAGACTGGAATTCTAGATTGTACTGGTTATGTTTTATTACGATGCAAGTTATTGTGGAACCGGGATCTTTTAATGCTAAACCCATCGAGACACCGAACAGGACCCCCAACCCTTCTAAGGAAGACACCTATGGAGCTCTAAAGGCTGTTATGGACACCAATTGGTCTAGACTCCCTATCGGGTTATCTAAGTGGTTTATGAAAGTACCCTAATCCGATCTACTCCATCTCGGGTTAAACCTACGGTAAACTTGGGTTCTCGACTTGATATACAACCGTTGACAAGAAAACTAGTTCAGACTCCTCTCGAAGACCCTACCTAGCAATTTATTAACTTAGACCTAACAATAACCTCGCACCTGTCAGCTATTGAGATTAGTAGAACACCTAGACCTACTCAATTATCAATTACCGCTTCTAAGGTATATTGGCCAATTAACCCAATAGATCACAATACAAGATTATAATCTAGCATGACCCTATTATGCGAAAGACATTCACCAAGAATCAGACGAAGCAATAAACGAAAATTAAACAAATCTAATCATGCATATACATCGAACCAATAATCAATTCGACTACTTTCATAAATAATCCATAAATAATCAAACATCCATAATAAAAATCAAAACTTTAGTAATCCATTCATCCTAATCTAGGCAGTATAAAGGTTTTAGCCTGACATGTTAATTATCAAACACAAAACGAGAGTATAGACAAAAGAATGAAACATGATTATGAATTCATTCCTTCGACCGAATTTCTAACCGGTGAATGCCGTACCGATACGTGATATGTGCGGAATCCAATCACGTACGTGGATGAGATCACGAGGATGTAATTAATTCTGATTTCTATTAAGACTTTAACAGTACAAAACCTCAAAATCAGTTGGACAGAGCTTCGCCTCAAGAATGTCCAAAAGTTACAAATGAACTAAACAAGACACCTATTTATAGATTTCCAGGTTCGAACAAGGATAAGCATGGGTTCGTACGAAGCCATCGGCCTTCGTACGAAGGCACTTCTGATGATGATCTTTGGCTTCGTTCGAACTGCCCCTTCGAACCAAGACACACTTTCTTGATAATCTTTATGCTCTTCTCTGTTTAGCACCAGTCTTGTCTCATTTGTTTCATCTATGTTTTGTGATTGACGCAAGCGATAGACATATGCATTCATAGACTCCCCCTTGGATATTGATGTTGTCAATCTTGTAGCTTGTTGTCTCTCTCTGAGTCTTTCATAAGTCTTTGACATTGTCAGCAACCACAGACTCCCTCTTTACTCTAACTCTGCTCCCTCTTTCGTTAACTCCTCCTTCAGGCTCCCCCTTGCTTTAAGCTTCCGTGCTTTCAGCTGCTAGGATCGTCACCAGGCTCTACAAGCTCCCTCTTACTTTGAGCTCGTCTTAAGACTCCCCCTCAAGTTCAACTATCAAGATTGTAGTCTGGCAAATCTTCTGCAAAGTCTCAAACATTCATAAGATATTTGACAATTTTAAATTGAAAACCTAGCTTTAAAAAATCTTATCACTAATAAGCTGGAGCACTTCAAATATGTGACTGCACAGGACATCGTTTGTTCACAGAAATCTAGAATTTATATTTAATAGTGAAAACGTTTTAGATTTTCCAGAATGGATGACCTGGCTCATAAACCCACATAATCATAATCAGTAACCTGGCTCTAAATGTAAATGTAACAATATGTTATATCCAGGATTACCCGACTCCACTCCCCCTATCAAATGGCTCTAAAAATTTGACAAATTTTAGATCATGATCAAAACTTGACAATTATCATCCAAGTTCAAATTAATGACCTTGAAGATTTCACAAACTGTTTTTGATTTTTCGATTTAAAACTCAAGTCTCAAATTAATAAACTTGTTTATTTTCAGAAACACATTCAGCATACTTAGATTTAAAACTCAAGTCTCAAAACTTTAATAAACCATTCCATCCTCATCACTTCCATCTAAAAAGCCCACTTTAACCCCTCCAATTGGTGCACTACGATCAGTCATCCCCCTGGCCGTTCAATATCCTCTAGAATTGCTCACTGTTCAATGAGAAATTGAGTCATTCTTCAAAATAAAGGATCCATAAAAAAGAACCTTCCCATCTCTTTATGGCTTCATGCAGCCTCAGAACTTGGATGATTATTTGAAATTGAAAGCAAGACAGGCTGAGCTGAGAGCTAAAGAAGAGAGCAAAGGGTTGGGTGACAGGAAATACCAAGGTCAATTATCACATGAGCTTAGCAAAGTTATAAAGTTTGAAGACTTTGCTAAGGACCTTAGTAAATCCATGTCTGAGAGACCAATAGATGTTGAGCTTGAAAAGGAACTAAGGGTTGATTATATTGATCACATAATGAAGCACAAGCCATACAAAGCAACAAGGGCTCAATTCAAAGACTGGTCATCAGATGCTCTTAGGAAAGAAATTGAAAGAATCACTAAAATGAACAATGATCCTCTGGTAAAGAAAACTCCACCTAATTGGAAGAAAGCCAAGCAAGTGGATCCAGATGAAGCATTGAAACTTAAGAGAAGGAGAGCAGAGCTTATGGCTGCTGATTATGGATCAGCAAGATCAATTGCCAGATTGTCAAAACTCAATATAGTGGAGACCTACAAAAAACTGGAAGAGCTTAGAACCAAAGATCCCAATGTTCCTTAAAAGCCAGGCTATCCTACAATCACTGCTGCCTTGCCTCAACAGACCCATACTTCCAAAAAGCTTCACTCAACATCTGCTTTGTCTGCAAATGCCTTAAGACAATTAAAAAGGCAGAAGCAGATTGATGAGGAAGATGAGCAGAGGTATGAAGAACATAAAAAAGAGGCAATCAAGTGCCAACTTGATTTTCACATTGATGATGTTGCCGATCAACTTGATGCTCAATTAAGAGAAACCATTGCAAAGTTATCAAGCAGACCAAAGTCACCAAACTCATCATTAATAAGTCTTGTCCCAAGATAACCATCTGATCCAAAAATACTAAAGTGGAAATCATCCTCAGACACCCACGTATTGACTTTGCTCAGATCAAATGGTGATGTTGAAAGGATTAAAATGGAGGATGCATATGGTCTGGATGCATGTGACCTCTTAGATCTGTTGAACCTTCAACTTGAAAGGGATGATGAAGAAGACATGATCTCCTTGGACTTTGAATTACAATTGAAAGGGCAAATCCGAGAGATGTTGATGAGAAATAAAGATTTGTAAATATAAAAGGGTTTGGCATCATCTGTTCTAGGAGGAGATTGTTGGCTCATGTGGGTTCCACCTTTAAGAACAGATGATTGAAAGCCAAAATAGTTCTGCAAACATTTGATCCTTCAATAACAGTGCTTGAACTCATTCTCCCTTCAATGGCAAAGTCATCAAAAAACGGCTGCTTCCTAAGGTCTGTTACAAGCTAAAGTCGGATGGTTCACAAAGTCTGCTATAGTAAACCGTTGATGAAGACTAAGGTCTGTTGGAAGCAAAGGTTTGGTCACCCTTTGAATTTAGAAGACAAAGTGTGTTGAAGAAGGTCTGCTAAGGCTTCAACAGAGGATAGAGCTCATCAGAGGATAGAATCATCAGATGTTGTAATCAGTATTTTCCATTGTAACAATGTTTAGTTGTAGTAGATGTTAGAGTTTGTTATAGTTGTTAGATGCCATTGTTTAGGTGAGGTCAACATAGATTCCACAGTGGTTTGCGTTGTACTATAAACAGAACAGTGCATGTACTGTTCTATTTATCACTTCACACACTTGATATTTTGTACTAACAAAATGAGTGATCTAAGGCTGAGGGGGAGTTTGTATTCATGCATACGTGAATCAATCATTCAATTTAAAGTATTCACGATGAAAACAAATCTCTCATTGTTTGTGATCTAAAGTTTACTTTCATTCCGCTACAAATTATTTCCATATTTTATCATCTTCCATTGTTTCATCTTAAACTTTCACAAACAATTCAAGCTCAGATCCTAACACAAAAAATATCATATTAAAATTTCTAAATCTTTTTAATATGTTTTTATTCAACCCATGTAATATACGGATTTTTAACCTAGTATACATACAGACATACATACGTACGTACATGTAGATACATACATACATACATACACACACACACACACACACACATACTAGCCGTACATGGCCTCTAATGGCTCTCGAATACTCATGGATGACCCTAGGTTTAAAAAAATTAATGGCCCATTTTTAGTAGCCGCACAGGGTCCCTAAAAGCCCTCAAATTCTTAGGGATGGCCGTAGGTAAAAAAATTGGGATACTCCTAAATTTTTCTTCTAGTTCTGTTACCGGACAAAGGCATAGTTTTTAAACACTTAGGTCTAAGAGAATGAAAAGAGGGGTGTCTTGGGTTGAAGTCTCATAAACGATAGGGATTAAAATAAAATTTGCGCTTAAAAAAAAGACATACAAAATTACCATCGGATTGTGGGGGATACTTCTCGAATTAACAACTTCTTTCAATGCTATCTAACATCTAACAACTGTTTGATTTGATGGAAACAAATGCAAGAGTTAAGACCACGTCTAAAAGGCTTTGGTGATGTTATGATCGCATTGAATGCCCCACGTACCAACATAATGGGGTTTTTCTTTTTATAAGTTTTCTGACAGTGGTGGCGGGCCGGCTAACGTGACCGGTCTTCACGTTTTTGCTTCCATATATTCTCGTACGTCACACCTACTAAACTAACATTGGTTTTTTTAGGGTTATTCTAAATTTACCATGCTTTATTTTCCATCTTACCCTATAAAATTAATTATATATTAATTACTTTTGACTAATAAGACCATGTGTAGTGGTGATACACTATAATGCCCCCACCATGTGGCGTTTTGCGCCATGTGGCGTCCTAGTCAGCATGGGGGCATTATAGAAAAAGTGGTGTAGTGGTATAATGCCCCATAATGCCCCATTCAGTCATTTTACAATCATTTCCCAATTATTTTTTTAAATTTAAAACATAAAAAAACTTCATTAATTTAAAAATAAAATTACATACCATGAAAAAAAAATAAAAAAAAACTAAAAAAAAACCGAAAATAAAAAAAAAGCAGAAAAAAAAAACCGAAAATAAAAAAAAAACAGAAAAAAAAAATACAATACTAGAAAAAAAAACTAGTTTTCGTCTTCGCTTTCGTCACCCTCGCCAACTTCGTCTTCCTCGTCCTCCGTTTCTTCCTCTCCCTCAGGTGGTACGTAACGAACCGACCATGCGTGGTGTACCAAATCAACCATTAACTGGGAATGGTACGGTTCGTAACGCAACTCTCGCGCGTTACTCACTCTTTCTTCCATTGACGCCTGCGGATGCTCCTGGTGAACGGCTTCTGGCACATAATTCTGGCATATCGCCTTTCCTTCGTCTTCCAAAATCATGTTGTGCATGATTATACAAGCGTACATAGCATCTCTCATTTTTTGCTTGCTCCATGCACGACAAGGATTTCTCAAGTATTGCCAGCGTTGTTTAAGAACCCCAAAGCATCTCTCAATATCTTTTCGTGAAGACTCTTGAACCTTTTTAAAGTATGCTCTTTTCTCATCAATAGGATCACTAAACGTCTTCACAAAAATCGAATACCTAGGATAAATTCCGTCGCTCAAATAATATCCATGGGGGTAGTAGTTTCCATTTGCGTAAAACGACGCTTTTGGAGCTTTGCCAGAAATCCACTCCTCTAACAACGGCGATTGTTCTAAAACATTGATATCATTGCATGACCCGACCACGCCAAAGTAAGCCGACCAAACCCAAAGATCCTGTGAAGCAACCGCCTGAAGAATAATAGTGGGTCCTTTTTGGTCACCACGTGTGTGTTGGCCTCGCCATGCAGTCGGGCAGTTATCCCAACGCCAATGCATGCAATCTATGCTCCCGATCATACCAGGCAAACCATGCTCGGCATTATGTACCTCGTAGATCTTTTGAAGGTCCTCCCATGTAGGCGTTCTAAGATAACGTGCACCGTACACATCAATTATACCTTTATAAAAAAAAATATAGACAAACATAAGATTCAAAAAAAAAAAAAATTCTAAGCATACGCGTCGTTTAAAAAAAATTAAAACTAAAAAAAAAAATTGTACCGCGACAAAAATGTTCCAAGCTATCTCGTGTAGTTTTCTCCGCCATTTTTAGATACTCGTCGTTGATGTCGGTGGTGTTACCATAAGCAAGGATTCGTAATGCCGACGTACACTTTTGGATACCGGTGAATCCAAGGTACCCTCTCGCATCCGGTTTTTGTTTAAAATAATCGTAGTTGGCTTCCAAGTCGTTGATTATGCGTAGAAACAACCGTTTACTCATCCGGAAACGACGCCTAAAAACTTCGTTTGAAAATGTCGGCGCCTCGTCAAAATAGTCTTTCATCAAACGCTCGTGTGCCGCGCGTCAGTCTCGTTCAACATAGCTTCTTTTATTTTTTGGGGCTTCGGGCCGACGAGAATGGTTGACATAACGAACCGCTAGTTGACATGCACTCGTAACCGCCTCTTGCTCAAGCTCCTCATCGGTCGAACCATCGCCATCCGCAAAAAACTCGTTGTAGTAAAAAATCATCATGGATGAAGAACTAGGAGAATCCATCAAGTTTTTTTATAAAATGTGGGATTTTTTAGAGAGGTTTTGAGAGTGTTTTTGTTGAAAATGGATGAGTTTTGATTGTTTATATATATATATATATATATAATAGATTTTAAAAAAAATAAAAAATGGTCAAACTAGCCGTTGGAGATATTACCGTTGATTGGAGGATGGATGGATGGTTTGGCGTTTTAATTTAAACGCCGGAATCAATTTTTTTGAATTATAACGCCCCAAAACGCCCCCCGTAATGGGGATGAGGGCGTTATAGGGCGTTTTGGGGCAAAAAAACTTATAGAAAACGCCCCATTACGAATGGTCTAAGGTCCAATAAGATTAACCCTCTCTTTACTTTTGCTCTTTAAGTAGTGCAAATATCATATAAAAGCAATATACATTTTATTTTTTCTTAGAAAAGTCCCTCAACTTACTTTTTAAATATTAAAATCCTTGAACTTCGTATTTTTAAATATACTTGTGATTTTTCTAAATAAAAAATTGGTAACCTATTGAACTGGTTACGTATCTTCTTTACTTTATAGAAACCCAAATCAAAGAAGCATAGTAAGTTTTTTGAGACTTAGGTCCACCATCTAAAGTTGTTCATAGATGAAATTCACTTCTAAGTGGCACACCACCACCAACCGACCCGTAATCGACTGTGTCGAAGATTAAATCAATCTATAAGTAATGGTATTTTCCGGACCAGATGCTGCCGGAACATTTGGTAACACCGGATGAATCACGGGTATCATTGTATATGTAAGCGTAGGGTTTTGATTGACATCCCAAATTGAGCAAGTAGATATAAAATCCTGAAGAGATTTTTCCTTTGTTAGGCTATAGGGTGTGGAGGTCAGGGTTGGGACATGATTCGCCACCTAGGAACATGAATGGAAGGCTACACCGCCCCCCTGCTTGTTCCACCATGGTTTGCATGGATTAAACCATGGCAACCATGGTCCTGTTTTCCATTTTTCAAGAAATCATTTCCTGTTTCTTTAGATAAGGATAAATTAAAATAGATAAGGGACTAGTGGTTTGTGTCATGAACACACCCTTAGGATAGTGGTTTTGGATGGTGGATTAGAGGTGGGTTACATGGTACTGACGTGGAAGGTCATGGTGGTCACGAGGGTCATGACCACACCCTATAGCCTTAGAAACTTGTTTGATATTTGAATCAATAGGAACGTGAGAGATTAAGATTAAATTGGATCTTAGAGGTGCTGGTGTTATTTGATTTTACATCATCACAAAGGTCATTTATTATTTTTTTGACTGGATATTTTGGTAAACGAACAATGTAATGGAAGCTTAGCAAAAACAAGAAAAGCTATTGGGCAGGGAAAAAATGTTCATAAGTTAGCTCATAAAGTTGCACTTAAAAATCTACAAAGAAATTACTTGCTTTACTGAAAGGGGTCAACCCATAAACGTCAAAGATCTTGAAACCCAATTTGCAGAATCTACATCCGAGATATAAAATAAAACAAGTTACACACAAAAATGGAATCTTGATTGGTGCTTTTATATATGTTCGTACCCGGAGTGCAATCAGGTTTGTTGTGGATAGATAGTTTCAAGGTGGAATAGCCTTGTTCCATGGTTGCAGGTTATTGAGTGAAGTGTAGTGTAGAACTTTGTCCAAATATGGGTAGATCGAAATTTACAACTTTGATTACATCATAGGGAATAATGGATGCCTTTTACTGGTTATAAGTTTTTTTAGGAGGTTGGTTCAACAGGTATTAGGCTAGAAGGTGTGGAGGGCACCACCCCTACCACCTCACCATCTATAGTGCCTGAGGGGCGCCACCTCCCATACCGTCAACTTTAAGGGGGGCGCCTTGGTGGCATCGCCAGCATGGTAACGAAGATGATAAAGCCGGCAATGGTTAGATGGTGGGCGCTATAACTTAAAGGGGGGCTTTATCCCACATCCTGCAAGTTAAGGGAAGACGTGATAAATCCACCTTGCTGATGTGGCGCTGAGGTGGCGTGATAAAGCCCCTAATGGCTTTATCCCACACCCTCCAGCCTTTAAGGTAAAGAAGATAGGTAACCGGTTCAACAGGTTGCCAATTTTTCATTTATAGAAAGAATCACAAGTATATTCAAAATTACCAAGTTCAAGGATTTTAATATCCAAAAAGAAAGTGGAGGGATTTTGTGAGAAAAAAATAAAAAAGCAAGTTTTTTTTATGGTATTTGCCCCTTTTATTAACTGCTATTATTCTTTTCATTTTTAACTGCTATTATTCTTTTCATTTTTTATAATGCTGCTAATATATATACTAATATATTTTATTTTAGATTAATAATAAAACCAAGTTAAATAAATTACTACATTGAATTAGAAAATACCATCTTTTTGATCTTTTAACATCAAATTCTCAATATAAATGTCATATTTTAATAAAACTGTAACTCATGTAACTTTTATAAATACATTTTTTGTTGTTATACCGTTATAAAAGATGCATTAAGAATATTGTAAACAATATTTATTTGATAATAGAAGACAAAGCTTCAAACACAGAGATTATATGGCATTATAAAGATCTAGTTGGGAAAATTCAAGACCCGTTTTCTATTACACAGTGGTGTATATGGAACAACAATAAACTTTTCTTTGCATGTTTAGTATTTCGTAAACAAATGTGAAGGGAAAAGATATGTAACGCCCTGCGTTTTCATACGTTCTATATTGGGAAACCTTGCTTGTAATCATATTTTTGGAAACCTTGTGTTCTTGTAATCATCCTTCCATTAAAATCCGAGACTGGAAGTATAATGAAATTCGCGTTTGAACGATATATTATCCTAGACTTCGATTCGTTGTTACGCTCTAAGCTCGTTAAGCTAATTGAAACTATTAAAATAATGAGATTCGGATCCAAATTCTCGCAACTCGAAAGCTTTGTAAAACGAATAAACGTTTAAAGATTTGATCCTTATAAATATGGTTATTTATAAATTGTTTAGTTAATTAAATTAATTAATTTCACAAATTAAAAGGTTTATTTTTATAATAATCTAGTTAGACTCGTTAGATTTTAAAGTTAGTAAACTAACCTAGTTAGTTTGTTTCATAAAGTTAGTTTTCTTACTAAACAAAATAACACAACACTAGTTTTAATTAAAGCCTAGGGGTTATTTGAATAATTAACCGAAACTTTAAACTACAGGGACTATTTAGGTATTTCCTGAAAGTTTCATGTATTGAAACAAAAAGAATTTAATCCAAAAAAATAAATGCAGATCCTAAGGATCGAACCCAGGTCACTTATCTCACAAACATGCGCACAGACCACTCCACCGCTGCCCTCACATTGTTTACAATCAGCACCATTAATCCTTTAAACACTCGCCCAGACAAGTCCACCAGCGCGCAAAAAGGGATCAGCCCCTTTACCAGCTCGTTTTGGGCGCGATTTTGTGATCTTTTTGAGTTTTAAACTCACTTATAACATTAATTACACAACTACAACCTAACCCAAACCTTCTCCTATAAATACCAAGCTAATCCAAGCTCAAATCACTTTACAAACTCATCCAAATCACTCTCAAATCATCTAAAAACGCAGCTGCAAATTGATGTTCGAGCAGATTCACCCTACTTCGCAAAAATGAGCATATCTCACTCGTTTCTTGTCCGTTTTTGCTCATTCTTTTTCCTATGTGCTTGGTTTGACCTTAGCTTCGATTCCATGGGTTTTTCACAGTAAATAAGTTCCTGGAACTCCGGCAAAAAGGCTCCAAAGTCCACTGATTGTTTTTGTTTTCATGAAATCTTTGTTAAACTTAACCAAACTTGAGTTTTCTCATCTCAAACCTATGTCCTAATGCTCATAATCAAATGAATGGTTAGTTGGGCTTAAAAACAAGGTTGAGACACTTAAAATCAGAGGATTAAGCCTCATAAACGTTCCGTTTTAGTTAGGGTTCTACCCACAAGAAGTGTTCAAGCTTGAAGCTTGGTAAAAGTGTGATGGTTAGACTAGCGTGGGGCTATCTTTCATGAACATCCACTCATTTCTTGATGTTTTCTCATAGAATAGTTGTTCATTTCATTTCTTATGTAAGTTCAAGACCCTCCTTGAATGTTTTTACATCAAGTGTAGTAGTGAACATTGGAGGTACCTAAATGGGAGCTTGTTCTTCCTACCTCATGTATGATTTCTATGACACTTTGAGGTGCCTAAATGAAGACCTTAGTCTTCTACCTCATGTTTGATATATATGATGTAATATACACTATGTAATAGTTATGTAGCAACCAAACAATCGAACTCTTGGTGATGAACTAATGGAGATTCGTCAAGCTAGTAGATTGTATCATCTTAGGCCTTGACAACTTGTCACGATTCTAATGGAACCTTGTTCCATGAAAACATTTAAACTCTTTTAGAGTTTCATAGTGTCAAGAACAAGTGTCATAGGTGTTAGATGATTATTTTCATATGTTTATTTTCATATTATTTAAACTCCAAATCCCTAGAACCATATGTAAACACCTCGTAAACTCCAAATCGAACACATTCAACTTTCTAGTCTCAACAACTTCGTTACTTTGGATAATCGGAAAGCATATGCAATTTTGTGAGTATACTCGATCCCTTTTTGTTTTAAACACTTTTGGGATGCAGCATGTATTCTATATCAAAAACACTTGACACTTGACACTTGAAAATTATTTGAAACATACTCTATCCATTTAAACATGAAACATGAAACTTGTGATACTTGAGACTTTTATGCTATGTGAACGTTTAATCCTTGTGTGTAGTTCCGCCTTAACAATGGTAGCGCTATAGGGGTAATGCACCTCCCCGTTAGTCTTTGGGGTATTGTTAGGATGAGACATATAACCTCCCATTAAACTTTGGGAAAGGCACTTAACGCATTGGAAACTTGGGCTATCATTTGGACTGCGTTAGCTAGCATGGTGAAACTTGTTATATGTTTTCGTGTTGGATATGAGTCTTTAAACGTTTAAACTATTATGCTATGTATTCAAACTTGTATACTCGCCAACTTTTGTTGATTTTATTTTAATACATGTTGCAGGTTGATAGACAAGATGATGAATAAATCAAGTTAGGATGGACTTAGATACTCATTCCAATAATAAACAATGTTTGTTGCAATTTGTCTTTAGTTGAAACAATGTATTGGAATTTTAATCATTTATGAAATTGGATTTAAATAATATTGTCACATAGTGTTATGATGTCTCTTGCAATCTAGTTTTCGTCTCATCCCGATGTTTCCGCCATCGGTTGGGGTGTGACAGATTGGTATCAGAGCCATAACTATAGGGAATTAGGAAAAGTAGGAATGATTTAACCTAGTCTATAGTTTTAGAGCTTTATTCTCATGTTTTGCTTGAAACTACTTGCATGCTATCTTATTTGCCTTTATTTGTTCTCTTTTCATCTTACAAACGTAAATGTCACTTATGTGTTAACACTTGACATGCTATACTTGTTTTATTATGTGTTAATACTTGTTCCATCGTTCGATTCTTTATGTGTATTCTTGGTATAAATCTCTATGTGTTGGTACTTGTTTTATCGTCCTATTCTTTATGTACCGTTCTTGATGTGCATTCTTATGTGTTTATACTTGTTTGCGTATTCCTTTAACACACTCCCCTTTTCTAAAGCATTTTAGTCGATTTTTCTTAAACTCGAAAACACTCATATTGTACAAAAGAGACAAGTTTACCAAAATAGGCGTGAAACCCACAATTTGGTAAACAACTCTCATCCCGCTTGATTTCATTTTGTTGCACAAAATTACACCATTAAGTTAGGAGTGAAATCCACATCTTAATGGAAATTTCAATTTCAAATTCAATTTCTAGTGGACCCTCGTTAACGTGTCGAAATTAAATTTTGACCCAACGAGTACCAACCACACTTAGGGTACGAAGTCGTCAAGCTAGGGGTGAAACCCGCACCTCGTCGACTAGTCCCACTCCTTGGTTTTCAATAATCCCGCCAAGTCTCGAATTTTCGATGGATTGGGAACATGTAGTAACTGGAAGGGTGAATACCGTTAACCGAGATATCGGCGAGAGTATTCCACCTATTAGGCCAAAGCATGCTTCTTAATTCCAAAAGATCTTTCGATCACTTTGGTTAGTCAATGTTCCGTTTGGAACCATCCAAGTTTTATTCGAACTTACGCTTTATTATTTTCGATCTTTTGTCACTTTTGAACAATTTTTCGAGATTTCATCTTTGCGCAACATCATACTCTTACTTTTCATACGATCATACATTATTAGCATGCATGATTTCACGTAATTTTATTTACCCTTTTATAACAACGAGCAGAGACATATCATCGAGATAGGAGTGATTTCCTTAACTTGACGATTAACTCTGCTTCTTTTTCTCATCTTACAACGACCTCACCAATGGGTTAGGGGTGGTTCTCTTACCTAGGTGATCGTTACCAATACTCTCTTTAATAGACTATACTACGTAAACACGATCATGTTTATATCTAAATTGTTTATCATTAGTCAAATCTCTAATTATTTTAAAATGCATTGTTTATATAAACAAAATTCTTTTCCTGTAATCTATTTTCATATAGCTCACATGCACAAAATTCTTAACTTATACCATAAACACTTATTCCTCGATTTTCAAAATTTCACGAAATGCTACTTATCAATCTAGTTGGTCTAATAAATCCATTGCCCACAAAATTTTGAGTTCCACGTAATTACCAAAACACACTCATCTTGCATCATTATACTAAGGATTGTTATTTTTCACTTGATAATCAAACCAACTTTTCATACAAAATATTACAAATATTATTCGATCGATTATCAAAACCCTTTTCAAAAGCAACAAAATATTTTATTTAGAACACCTTTCACAATCACTAAGTTCGTATACCAAATTCCTTTTTCTAAGCATCAACTTTTTCACAAGAATCTGGAAAACTTCAAAATTGTCTAATACAAAGTTACTTAAAACGATGCGAACTTGTTAATCCCTTGAATTTTTCAAAACGTCACTCGATACGCCAATTAAATTCAAAACACGTGGGCAGGGAAACTTCATAAGGACTGACAAAATTTCAACTTATGTAAATTCTTTTTAAAACCGTAGTTGCATTTCCATTCTTTTTACAAAGTACGTTTCACGTAACCAATAGTTGTTTTATACACCCTTACATTCACAAACTAGATTCTACATTCCATGACAACTCAATCTATTTTAACTTCACGTTTTGCGCAAACAACTATATATGCATATCATTTTACACGTTTTAGTCAATATCTCACCGCAATCTCACGCGTGTCACTCGTCCCCTTTTTCTTTTATACTCAAAACTTTTAGATCTTTTACGCGCATAACTCGTGTATATCGATTTGTACTATAAGCAAAATCATTATTTCCTACACCCATACTTATAAATTTTATGCAATCACTTATGTTCACACATACACATTTATGTTATACTTATGATTCAAAATTCATACGTTTTACGTTTATACACACACTCACAATTATACATTTACGTTGTCCTTACATTCATGTCTATACTACATTCGTATTCATATTCATACGAGTTATGTTTTCATTTGCACTTTTACAACTTTGTTACACTTATACTCATACACATGTATTTTATTCATACTTAAACATTCATGTTTTACACTTAATTTTCACATTTACATCCATACTCATGCATCTTGTGTTTATACTCATATTTATACTCGTATTCACACTCGTACTCGTGTTTATACTCTCATTTATACGATTTATGTTATACTCGTACTCTCATTTATACGATTTCTGTTATACTCGTACTTATATTTATACTCTCATCTATACGAATTGTGTTTATACTCACGTCATTCATTTGTGCACAAATTGCACTCACATTGGTACTCATTTTTCCATACGTGTCATATTTATACTTGTGATCATACTATTAACCATGCGTTTGTCGTTATGCTCGCACACGTCTTCATATTTAAAACTTATACTATGCTCATGCTTTTATTCATACATAAAATTTATACATTCGCACCAGTACGCGAGCGAAACCCGAGGGAATTCGTTTACGTTGGTCTATACTATTTGGAACGCAAACATACTTATATGCTACATTTCTATACACACACAATCTTATTTTCAGAATTTATGTATACCTTAATTCATAAGCAACTAGTACAAGCTATGCGGATCATGCGACGATCAATATAATCGCGGGTGCACACGGGATTATAATGATAGGCGTATGAGAACCATAGAGTGTACTACTGCATATGGTAAAACACGGAATGTAACATTGCACCGAATAACGAAACAGATGTAACATGGTCGAAACATGGTGTATACGCTGCTGTTACATCCTATATATAAGTGTTTCCACCATATTACTGAACTTTCGTAGAACGTGCCATGAGTAATTCAGTGCTTTGCAAACCTTTGGACCTAATTCAACTTTAAGGAACTCACAAACGCATTATATCCGATTATCCATGACGAGACTTCATTCTTAAGCACGCTACTTTCGTTTATCCAGCGCTTATGCTATTTCTGATACTCGCATTCGTGTATTCAACATCAATCATTCACTTTTATACTATCATTATTCTCCATTATTCCTTATCCTCTTATACGAACCTCGTTCATAATCACATCGGTTTAAACATTCGAATCCTAACTAATCTCTTTACCTTTAAAACCATATTTCTATTCTTTATTCTTGTGTAAACATACCTAGTAGACCGCTATCATTTTTTTTAAGTACCAAACCTCCTCGCCCTCCTCAATAAACAATTTTTACAAATGCGTGATTTTATACTATCCTTAAAACTTCCTATGCAAACTACCTCACTTTTAATTGTTTACAAACCGTTTTATATATAAAGATCCCTCTCGTAAATACAATGCAATTGTAAAACAACTACAAATTTAGTTATTCAAAACTTGTTTAACTCATTTTACCTATACACGCTTCACCCATGCTTATGCCTCAAAACCATTTTAACCAAACAAATTCATTTACAAACCTATTTCACCGCTCTTCAAAATTTCACCCTTTCAAAATATTTCAAAATTTCCAAATCTCCATTTCCACCTTTCCCCCAAAACACTTTCAAGTCTTCCTCTTGAATAAATTTCGGGACGAAATTTCCTAAAGGAGGGGAGACTGTAACGCCCTGCGTTTTCATACGTTCTATATTGGGAAACCTTGCTTGTAATCATATTTTTGGAAACCTTGTGTTCTTGTAATCATCCTTCCATTAAAATCCGAGACTGGAAGCATAATGAAATTCGCGTTTGAACGATATATTATCCTAGACTTCGATTCGTTGTTACGCTCTAAGCTCGTTAAGCTAATTGAAACTATTAAAATAATGAGATTCGGATCCAAATTCTCGCAACTCGAAAGCTTTGTAAAACGAATAAACGTTTAAAGATTTGATCCTTATAAATATGGTTATTTATAAATTGTTTAGTTAATTAAATTAATTAATTTCACAAATTAAAAGGTTTATTTTTATAATAATCTAGTTAGACTCGTTAGATTTTAAAGTTAGTAAACTAACCTAGTTAGTTTGTTTCATAAAGTTAGTTTTCTTACTAAACAAAATAACACAACACTAGTTTTAATTAAAGCCTAGGGGTTATTTGAGTAATTAACCGAAACTTTAAACTACAGGGACTATTTAGGTATTTCCTGAAGTTTCATGTATTGAAACAAAAAGAATTTAATCCAAAAAAATAAATGCAGACCCTAAGGATCGAACCCAGGTCGCTTATCTCACAAACACGCGCGCAGACCACTCCACCGCTGCCCTCACATTGTTTACAATCAGCACCATTAATCCTTTAAACACTCGCCCAGACAAGCCCACCAGCGCGCAAAAAGGGATCAGCCCCTTTACCAGCTCGTTTTGGGCGCGATTTTGTGATCTTTTTGAGTTTTAAACTCACTTATAACATTAATTACACAACTACAACCTAACCCAAACCTTCTCCTATAAATACCAAGCTAATCCAAGCTCAAATCACTTTACAAACTCATCCAAATCACTCTCAAATCATCCAAAAACGCAGCTGCAAATTGATGTTCGAGCAGATTCACCCTACTTCGCAAAAATGAGCATATCTCACTCGTTTCTTGTCCGTTTTTGCTCATTCTTTTTCCTATGTGCTTGGTTTGACCTTAGCTTCGATTCCATGGGTTTTTCACAGTAAATAAGTCCCTGGAACTCCGGCAAAAAGGCTCCAAAGTCCACTGATTGTTTTTGTTTTCATGAAATCTTTGTTAAACTTAACCAAACTTGAGTTTTCTCATCTCAAACCTATGTCCTAATGCTCATAATCAAATGAATGGTTAGTTGGGCTTAAAAACAAGGTTGAGACACTTAAAATCAGAGGATTAAGCCTCATAAACGTTCTGTTTTAGTTAGGGTTCTACCCACAAGAAGTGTTCAAGCTTGAAGCTTGGTAAAAGTGTGATGGTTAGACTAGCTTGGGCTATCTTTCATGAACATCCACTCATTTCTTGATGTTTTCTCATAGAATAGTTGTTCATTTCATTTCTTATGTAAGTTCAAGACCCTCCTTGAATGTTTTTACATCAAGTGTAGTGGTGAACATTGGAGGTACCTAAATGGGAGCTTGTTCTTCCTACCTCATGTATGATTTCTATGACACTTTGAGGTGCCTAAATGAAGACCTTAGTCTTCTACCTCATGCTTGATATATATGATGTAATATACACTATGTAATAGTTATGTAACAACCAAACAATCGAACTCTTGGTGATGAACTAATGGAGATTCGTCAAGCTAGTAGATTGTATCATCTTAGGCCTTGACAACTTGTCACGATTCTAATGGAACCTTGTTCCATGAAAAGATTTAAACTCTTTTAGAGTTTCATAGTGTCAAGAACAAGTGTCATAGGTGTTAGATGATTATTTTCATATGTTTATTTTCATATTATTTAAACTCCAAATCCCTAGAACCATATGTAAACACCTCGTAAACTCCAAATCGAACACATTCAACTTTCTAGTCTCAACAACTTCGTTACTTTGGATAATCGGAAAGCATATGCAATTTTGTGAGTATACTCGATCCCTTTTTGTTTTAAACACTTTTGGGATGCAGCATGTATTCTATATCAAAAACACTTGACACTTGACACTTGAAAATTATTTGAAACATACTCTATCCATTTAAACATGAAACATGAAACTTGGGATACTTGAGACTTTTATGCTATGTGAACGTTTAATCCTTGTGTGTAGTTCCGCCTTAACAATGGTAGCGCTATAGGGGTAATGCACCTCCCTGTTAGTCTTTGGGGTATTGTTAGGATGAGACATATAACCTCCCATTAAACTTTGGGAAAGGCACTTAACGCATTGGAAACTTGGGCTATCATTTGGACTGCGTTAGCTAGCATGGTGAAACTTGTTATATGTTTTCGTGTTGGATATGAGTCTTTAAACGTTTAAACTATTATGCTATGTATTCAAACTTGTATACTCGCCAACTTTTGTTGATTTTATTTTAATACATGTTGCAGGTTGATAGACAAGATGATGAATAAATCAAGTTAGGATGGACTTAGATACTCATTCCAATAATAAACAATGTTTGTTGCAATTTGTCTTTAGTTGAAACAATGTATTGGAATTTTAATCATTTATGAAATTGGATTTAAATAATATTGTCACATAGTGTTATGATGTCTCTTGCAATCTAGTTTTCGTCTCATCCCGATGTTTCCGCCATCGGTTGGGGTGTGACAGATTGGTATCAGAGCCATAACTATAGGGAATTAGGAAAAGTAGGAATGATTTAACCTAGTCTATAGTTTTAGAGCTTTATTCTCATGTTTTGCTTGAAACTACTTGCATGCTATCTTATTTGCCTTTATTTGTTCTCTTTTCATCTTACAAACGTAAATGTCACTTATGTGTTAACACTTGACATGCTATACTTGTTTTATTATGTGTTAATACTTGTTCCATCGTTCGATTCTTTATGTGTATTCTTGGTATAAATCTCTATGTGTTGGTACTTGTTTTATCGTCCTATTCTTTATGTACCGTTCTTGATGTGCATTCTTATGTGTTTATACTTGTTTGCGTATTCCTTTAACACACTCCCCTTTTCTAAAGCATTTTAGTCGATTTTTCTTAAACTCGAAAACACTCATATTGTACAAAAGAGACAAGTTTACCAAAATAGGCGTGAAACCCACAATTTGGTAAACAACTCTCATCCCGCTTGATTTCATTTTGTTGCACAAAATTACACCATGGTTTCTCGTTCTAATAAAAGTTTGGATGTTAAAAAAAAAAAAGAATTAACTGTCAGTCGTTTTAAACGCAAGACTAAGACCATGGGGTATGGTTTGGATAGTCCCCAAAGAGACTACCCGCCACGTAGGCGTCACATCACCACGGGAGGAGTACCATCCCCTTAGGGACTACCCAAGGGTGTGGGGGACTACCCACTTTAATAAAAAATCAATATAATATTCAAGGGGGAGACCGGGAGAGAGACATTAATGAAGGGGGCCCACAATTTTCAAAGCTTTTGGTCCGTCTCCAACGTCTAGGAGAGGACGGAGGTGCCGCGACGTGCCCCAGGGGGGCGGTGTGGGACGACCCACGACGAGGGCGACGGGCCGGCGACGTGCCCCATACCCGGTGGTGCACTCTTCCATGCTAGATTGTATTGTTCCAACAAAATACATTCGTTTAAATGAGAAAAAAAAAAGAATTAAGTGTGAATCGTTTTAAGTTCTTTTTCATGTTTGTTTATTTAGTATATATTGTTTTAATGAAGGGTTTAAATGAGAAGGAAATTTTTGAAAGAATAGAAAATATATATTTTAAACCAATAGAAATGTTATATTTAATATGTGTATTTAATGTTGTTGTTATTAAAGAGAAAGAATAGGTAAATTTACAATTATAATTAATTTATTGTATATCCTTAAATTAGCTAATTAATTAAACTTCTAACTAATTTTTAAAACATTCCCTTTCAAGACAACGTAATCTATGGTGAAGGACAATTTTCGATATGTGTATCATATATTTACGATAAATTATGATATTTGTAGGATAAATTTTAAAATATGTAGAATAATGTGTATTTATCTAATTGATTGGAGATAAAATAACTAATGAGAGAAGTTATAAACTATTTATTATTTTACCATTATACTATTTCTTTTTCTTATCACATTATTTTTTTCCTCAAATGATCATTCCCTTACTTTTTGTTATATATATATATATATATATATATATATATATATATATATATAGAGAAAGTATAATGTACTTCAAGCCTTAACCTACATTAACATACATGACAAAAAATATAACGTGCGTTATTATCATAGAACGTGCGTGATTATAGTCCCATGCGTGATTATGTGGTCCCATGCGTGATTATGTGGTCCCATGCATGATTATACCCTTGATCCAACGGTTACCATTGTCTCCTATGTGATGTATGATAAGGCTTTTTGTATGTTAACCTTACTCTATATATATAACCTTATAAATTATTATGTATTACTTATTTTTTTTGTTAATAAAATTCTCAAGTTCTTTTATTAATTACATCTAATGTTTATATTTAGTATTTATATTTTTATGTATATGTGTTTTTAGATGAAAAGTAATGGTAATAAAGAAAAAAGAAAATAAGAACAAAAGGGGGAGAAAAAGACATCCGTCTTAAATTGATTTATGCTTAATTGGTGATATTAGGGTTATTTATCGAATTGAATAACAAGTTTTTGAATTAATCGAACTAAATTATTATTTTTTATCTGAATTCGTATTTGATTCGTGTTCGATTTAGATTTGATTAATTCATATTTGATATTTGAATTCGATTGATTGATTATCATGGGCCCACCCCTAACCCTTCTTCTTCACCAAAATGGCCATTGTAACCAACTGTCCAACATATTATGTACTTCGCCTTAACAATCGTTAAAATGTTTGTAAGCAAGTTAGCATGAAATAACTATATTATTATTTTCATTAGAAAAATGAAATTACACAAAAACCTACATCTACTTTTATGCTTCAACCACTCTCACCTCTTCTTCACCCTCCTCTATCCACCTTCAACCACGGTGACACCACCTCTCCTTTTGCGACATCTTACCACTACCATATGTCATCATCGACTCGTCCCTCTGCCCCTTTGTTGATTCATCATCGAAACTAAACCCCTGACCTCTCCTATTCTATGCTCTGAGTCACCAATTGTTAATCCGGGCTGGACCTCGTGTTTTCCAATTTGGATTTTCATTTACTCATTGCTTTGAATATATAAATAGTTAACTTAATACACGAAATCCATAAATGTGAGAGTGATACTATAGTTATTAAGATTTTAGAAAATTGGAATACAAAATATATTGTTTTTATTTAACTGCTGATTTTTATTAAACAGAAACACAACAAGAGATACAAATACTTACAAGCTTATACGAAATCAAACGCAAGCCAATTTACCTATTCTACAGAAAATAATTTTGCTCTATTTTTCACTCAAAGGTAACTCGATGCTTTGATATCCGCCATAAGCCTTGCTATATCGATTCTTTTACTGGAGAAGACAACCTCATTTCGAAGTTTCCAAATACCCCAACATGCTATTACTATAATAGCGTGAATGATCCTTTTCTTCGCGTCTGATCCGGGCGTCCCTTTGTGTAAATCAAGTATGTCCCTGACTGTGAATACAAAATATACTTGGTTATCATCTAATGATCCCACTTTATATCAAATAAAACTACTCAAGATTAATTAAAATCCTTGAAGCATATTTCAATAAGGTGTTTGATCAAATTGACAAAGTCTTAGTACGAGTTAAAAATATAATTTTTTTTTCACGTCATATAGCTATTAGAGGATGGTATTGACTTGACTCAAAATTGGGTTAGGTTTATTTTTAATTTTTAGATCGAAATTAAACAATTCAAGAACTCAAGAAGAAAAGAAATAAAGAATACTCACAACTCACAATCACAATTAGCACAACAATCTAATACACTATTGGATTATTATTTGGTTATTTAGGCTAATTACTACTGGGCTATCATTTTTTTTGGGCTAATATAATCAGTATTATTTGGGCTTGATTTCAGTTTGTAAATTATTTTTCAGGGGTGTCCTAGTACTTGTTGAGGGGTGTCCTTAGTATAAAAATAAAAAAAAATAAAAAAATTTTACACTACCGGAAAAAAATTGAGCCGTAGCCCGGACTACACCCCAACCTACATTAGGTCCGCCTCTGTATATGAGGACAAAAAATATCACATTAGCATGAAGAAAAAATTACAATAAAGAGTGAAATAATGCATTCTAACACGTATCAATACTAAAATTATTTTTTCCAATTTTAGATATGCAGCCATGCAGGACTAGACAAGAATGAACTAGTTGGCTTCAAATATTATTATTTAAAAAAGAGTAAACTGTCATTTTGGTTTCTGTGGTTTGGCCAGTTTTGTCACTTTAGTCCAAATCTCAAACTTATTACATCTGGGTCCATGTGGTTTGCATTTTGTTGCCATTTTAGTCCAAAAGTGAAATTTGACCAGAATCCCCAAATTAAAACCCTCTGTTTTGTCTTTATCATCAGGGGCATTTTGGTCATTTTAGAATTATTATAAATAAATATTGATTAAATATTTTTCTATTTATAATTAAACATAACATTATTTGTCTCTCTCCTCTCTCTCTCTTTCATCAATCCGATTACAGACAGATCTTGAAAATTCTTTCAATCCTCATCTCTCTCTACATCTCACCTTCTTCATTTCAATCCTCATCTCTTTCAAGAACTAATAAAGCTGACACAAACAACTATCTTGATCACTTTTACGGGATATTTGATAAATATAATAAGCCGATTAACAACAACATCAATCCGATTACAGATCTTGAAAATTCTTTCGGTGGCGGTGGTGTTCGAGAGATCTTGAAAATTCTTTCGGTCGATTCAAATCAACCCAAGTCGATTCAGATCTTGAAAAATCTTTCAGATCTTGAAACTCAGGGACGACGACGGTGGTGGAGTTCGGTGACGGTGGTGTTCGAGAGAGAGGAGAGAGAGAAGAGAGAGATGATGGCAGTGGGATGGTGGTGTTGGCGGCAGTGGGATGGTGGTGGTGGGGATGATGCGGCGGTAGGGGTGGGGGTGGGGGTGGGGGTGTGGTGGTTGTAGTTCAGAGAAGAGATAGAGAGAGAGAGAGAGAGAGAAGAGAGAGAGGCAGAGGGGTGTTAGAGAGAGAGAAAGAGTTTTGTCATGTGCTGAAGAAGAAGAAGAAGAACGATGGTGACAGGCAGTGGGGGTGGTGTCTCGTGCTGAAGAAGAAGAAGAACGATGATGGATTGATTGGATCTGAACTTGCTTTTCTTCGCCTCTCCAATTCGATCGATTCTGCTTGTGCCAAGGTATGATTGCTGGAGTGATTGCTTGTTGTGTTTATGGATTGATCTGGATAATTGAAGTGATTTTGATTGGATTTGTATATGAATTGATTGGAATAGATGTTCGATTGTGTGGAATTAGAATATGTTTCTCGTGTTTTTGAATGTTTCTCCTTCCTGTTCACTTCTTCATCTGAAACAGCAAGGATTTTTGTTCAGTCACACAGATCTTGGCATTTGCTTCGATTTTGAATGTTTCTCCCCTGAACAGCAAGGATTGATCTGGATAAATTGAAGATAATCCGCTGACCAATTTATTAGGGAATTAAATATAAATAAATTAATTATTAATATGTCATAATAAATTGAGATGGACAAAAATGCCCCTGCACTAAAGGACAAAAAATAGACAGCTTTCAACAGTCAAAAAAGGGGTTTTTTTTGGATTTTGGACTAAAATGGCAACAAAATGCAAACCACAGGGACCCAGATGTAATAAGTTTGAGATTTGGACTAAAGTGGCAAAACTGGCCAAACCACAGGGACCAAAATGTCAGTTTACTCTTTAAAAAATAAATAAGTATCAAAATTAGCATAACCATGGAGACGCCGTTGCAAAACCACTGCTAGTGGCTATCATGTCACCGTCCAAAACCACCGCCAGTGTCAGTCTTCACGGTTTTTTGATATGTTGATTGACTTGGTTTATCTATTTTTACAAAAGTTGGTACACTAGAATTTAGATATTATAAGTTCTATACTCTCATTTCTTTTTTTTAACGACAAGGAACGACGTGCCAACCACCTTAACATCAGGCGCTCTGACCAAGGTCGACTACTCGACCGCCGCCAGCCCCTTGGCTCTCCCAGATGTGCGGAAACCCGACCTCTACCCGCCAGAAGACACGACAGTGGAATAATCGGTAAAACCTCGTCTCTCATCCAAGACGAACTGGCGCCACCCGTATTCGCCCTTCACCTGGATGACGCATAAAATAATTAAGAGAATGGAAGTCGAACCTGAGTCACGAGAAACAACAAGTCTTTCCCCAACCACTCCACCACTACCTCATTCGCTATACTCTCATTTCACTTGTCATTTTTCAAGTTTACAATAAAAAAATTGTAGGCTGAGAATAAATGTAAAGTATTTTTTTTTTTTGAAAGGAGAACTTCATTAACACGCCAAAACCCCAAGCAGGGGCCGCAAACAAACAAACACAAAAGAATTGCATATTAACAAAACTACACCACTCTTCCCAGCTAACAATTCTATCATTAGATCTAGAGTTAAGCCATAAAAAACCCACCGACTTGATTTCCCTAATTATCCCCTCCAATTTCGCAGGTTTGTTGTTAAATCTAGCCTCATTTCTAACCTTCCAAATGCACCAACACCCGATTCTAACGATACCTTGGATGACTTCTTTTTTCTTTCCTTTAAGCCCAATATTCTCATGCGATTCCAGGAGGTCCTTTACCGAAAAAGCCAAGATCAAGGGAATTTTACACCACATACTCACTATAGACCAAAGAGCCGACGCCAAATTACACGAAGTAAAGAGGTGTTCAACCGATTCATCCTCCTCACCGCAAAGTACCCAAACTTGATTCCCCCTGTCTATATTCCTTTTCTTGAGCGCATCCATAGTGGCAAGTTTATCCATACCGAGTCTCCATATAAAAACACTGCATTTCCGTGGTAACCATCTACATCTGGTCGGAATATATAGCCCCTGAGATCCCAGATTTTTTGTCAAAAGCTTCTTCACCGAACCCACACTGAATTGACTATCCGTCGAGCCCAACCAAGCCCATTTGTCTATGTTCTCTTTTAACTCAAAATTAACAAGCAGGGTGCATAATCCAATCATCTCATCCACTTCCTGTCCAGCAACCAGCGGGCACTTCCAATGCCACCTGAACCTCGAATTCCCACCGAAATTACCGATCCTGTCAGCTATCTTGCAGTCTTTCTTCACCTCCAATTGGAACAGCGCTGGGAACCTGAGACACAATGGCCCGTTACTCGACCATGGATCTGTCCAGAACTGAATCAATTCCCCAGAACCAACTTCACCTATAAAAAAATGTTTCAGCGGTATGTTCTCAATCGACACCTTTTCCAGCGTATTGATAATGTTACACTATACCCCCCTGTAACACCCCAAATTTCGTATGTTATAAAATAATATTATTTTCATGATGTTAAATGACGGAAAACGGTAACCGTAAAACGGTACCGTAAGAAAATGATAGTAAGCTTAAATATAAGTGTGTAACTAAGTTAAACAAAGAAAAGAGACCAAGTTAGTGTGGAAAATTAGTAATATGAGCAAACTTTAAAAGTCAAGGGGCTAAATGTATAAATGTGGAATGAAATCTAATAAAAAAAAAAAAGACTAGTTTGTGGGTATGTGTGTGTGTGCGTACGGGACAAAGAGAAGGAAGGGGGAAACCCTTCTCCATCAAGCTTTGCAAGAAATCCAAGAAATTAAGGAGGATTAAGGCTAGGTCTTTGATGCATGAGTTTAGATTCATGATTCCTTAAGTGTTCTTGACATCAAGTAAGTCAAAATTCATGATTTGGTAATGTTTGATTTAGTGGGTTATGTGAAATTGTGAATCCGTATGGAATCAAACACGAATGCATGATGATATGAACATGTAGAAATTGAAATTATGCTTGAATTTCTCTATGATGATGAGTTAGGATAAAACCCACTTGTGTGTCAAAGATGATCAAAATTTATGAAATTCTACATGCTAAATTAGATTAATGTTGATGATATTTTGATGAATAGATGATTTAGAATAATATGTATATGCTCATGGTGGTGAAATGAGAAGTTGAGAATGCTTATGTGGGTCAATGGATGAACTAGGGAAAAACATGCTTTAATTACTTGTACATTATGCTTAGATGATAGTACGCACACCAAGTGTTTGATGAAATGTCTATGTGACAATAATATAGGAAATTGTATGCAAGTTGTGGGTCAATATGTATAAAGAGTGATAATGATGTGTTTGTAGTAAACTACTATGAAGAAGACGTGTTAGATTGACTCCATGTGGAGATTTTGTTGATTTCATTCCCGGGTAGAAGTGTGCACTAATGGCTTGCACTATGCGTTTAAATGATGTGATGCACACCATGTGGTGGTTTGATCCGCTAGTTGTGAACTTGAAGTATATGTGAAGCATATGAGAGTCCTAAAAAGAATCATTGTTGGAATAGTATAAGGCTAGCTTAATACGTGTTATAGTGTTAGTTGTGGAGTTATAGAAATACTAGTATGAATGGAATGAATTACGTGTATGTGTGTGTACATAGACAAGTAATTATATGGACATATGTTCTTGAGTTGGAAATTTGTATGCTTGATGGTTGACTTTCTGAAAAGTCAACGAATATGCGAATGGTATGGTTCGACTTATGAATGCTATTGTAAGGTTTAGGAATAAATATGTGTCATGAGTTAGGCTAATAACGTGTTAGACGTGCGTGTGTTTAATACGATGACACGACAGATTACATGAGTTTGAAATGACATGAACTTGGTTACATGTATTATGCTTATTAGAAGTGACTATAGACGTCAAGTATGAATTAGAGATCGAAGACCGAGTCACGAGATAGATTGTACGGGAATAATTAAGTATGTACTATTAGTAAACATGACTTTATTTTATCTTTGTAAAAGATACATTTTAAAACGAACATTCAAGTAAGTCAAGACGTTTGTAATGAAAGAAATTTTATGGCACGAATTTCCGCTGCGACTTTTGACAAATATGAATTAGGGCGTAACAAGTTGGTATCAGAGCCCTGGTTTGAGAGAATCAAGTAACAGGAGGTAAATACTTGAACTCAAACCGGTGTGCTCTCGTGACCAAGAACCCGTACAATCTAAGACTCGATCGAGGCCTAAATGCAAAAGCGAATGTAAGTATGTATTAGATTATGTATTTGAAGGAAACTAATAGTATGTTATGTGCAAGGTAAGCTTAAGAGTTTGAAGAGGGTGATCCGTGAATGCAGAATAGGATGAACGCCAAGGCGGGCGAAGGTGCAAATAGGCAAATTAACCCCAGGTACACAATACTAATATGTATGAGTACCGACGTCAAAATAAAAAAAAGAAGGGGTCTCCTTGGGAGGGTAATTATTAAACGAAAGACCATGATGTGGTCTTGGGGAAGTTTTAGAAATATGCACGAAACTGAAGCCATCTCTCGGGCATAAGGCGATGATTACACGAAGGCACGAAACTAGTGTGTGGATTGCGCACCTGGCCAGTACGCAAGAAGCATATGACGTTCGTGAGACCGTGGCAATTATTGCAGGTATGCCCGGTAGAACTGGGTAGCAGGTGGGCGCTATGTTGTAGCGAATGCGAAATAGCAAACCATTGCGGATTTGGTTATGCTAACGAAGGTTATGATAAGCTATGCGAGCCGACCGGTTCTAGCAAACAAGTCGAGCAAGAATAAGCTACCATCCGTTTTGAACGGGTGACTTTGAATACTCTAATGAATGCTAGAAGCTTAATCCGTTATACGGATAGAAAGAAGAATTTATGTTAAAAGCGAAAAACCCAATTATTTGGGTAGTCGAATGTGTATGCTTAACTCTCTTTGAGAGTGTTTATGCCAAACCCAATTACTTGGGTAGTCGAATGTGTATGCTTAACTCTCTTTGAGAGTGTTTATGCCAAACCCAATTACTTCGGTAGTCGAATGTGTATGCTTAACTCTCTTTGAGAGTGTTTATGCCGAACCCAATTATTTGGGTAGTCGAATGTGTAAGAAAGAAGAAAGCTCATATGTGGATGTTAAATAGAAAGTTACATATTGAATAATACTTCTATGCGAACTGGTGATACTGAATTGAGGGATCGTAACTGTAGAAACTCTGATAGAATATAAGAAACGACAAGTATCGATAAGAAATGCTAACCTTGATGCTCGGCTTGTTGGCCATGTTCATTTGAACAAGGCATTGTAGAAAAGATATGCATGACATAGATAACAATAGTAACCACGGAAATAATGCTTAGTCTTCATGTTAAGTATGGATAAGTAGGTGTAAAAAGGGTGATTTTGGTTGTAATAATAAGTCTTCGAATGATTGCAGTAGGCGTATGATAATATATCGACCCTTCCTATGAGCTTAAAGCTGATCAGAGGTAATGAGGGTAATGGAATGTGTAGGATAGCTCATAGCGAACAAAATGAAGGATAGTATATGAGGTATGAGTAGTATGAAATAATCGATTTATTTCGATTAGTAAATAAATGAATGTAATATGCGTAAATAGGAAGTTAGAAACAAGCCATAGACTTGGGTTTGCACGATTAATAATTGTATACAATTGGAATAAATTCGATGAATGAAACGCTAGTGAGGATATGCGTTAAGAGCTAGTAGTATAAAGTAAAAGACACTAATAAGAGCTCTGGAACAGATTCTGAGTTTCATGGGATTATGAAAGTAACTTACCTAATTTAAGAAGATAAGAAAAATTCGTACGATTATATTTATTCATGGTTAAGATTTTTATGCAAAGACCCCGAATGAGCTATGTTGTAGTGTGCCCATTGAATGAGTACAATAGAAAGGTAAATGTGGGAACGAGAGAGGTTTCGGGGACGAAACCTTCTTTAAGGGGGGTAGACTTGTAACACCCCAAATTTCGTATGTTATAAAATAATATTATTTTCATGATGTTAAATGACGGAAAACGGTAACCGTAAAACGGTACCGTAAGAAAATGATAGTAAGCTTAAATATAAGTGTGTAACTAAGTTAAACAAAGAAAAGAGACCAAGTTAGTGTGGAAAATTAGTAATATGAGCAAACTTTAAAAGTCAAGGGGCTAAATGTATAAATGTGGAATGAAATCTAATAAAAAAAAAGACTAGTTTGTGGGTATGTGTGTGTGTGCGTACGGGACAAAGAGAAGGAAGGGGGAAACCCTTCTCCATCAAGCTTTGCAAGAAATCCAAGAAATTAAGGAGGATTAAGGCTAGGTCTTTGATGCATGAGTTTAGATTCATGATTCCTTAAGTGTTCTTGACATCAAGTAAGTCAAAATTCATGATTTGGTAATGTTTGATTTAGTGGGTTATGTGAAATTGTGAATCCGTATGGAATCAAACACGAATGCATGATGATATGAACATGTAGAAATTGAAATTATGCTTGAATTTCTCTATGATGATGAGTTAGGATAAAACCCACTTGTGTGTCAAAGATGATCAAAATTTATGAAATTCTACATGCTAAATTAGATTAATGTTGATGATATTTTGATGAATAGATGATTTAGAATAATATGTATATGCTCATGGTGGTGAAATGAGAAGTTGAGAATGCTTATGTGGGTCAATGGATGAACTAGGGAAAAACATGCTTTAATTACTTGTACATTATGCTTAGATGATAGTACGCACACCAAGTGTTTGATGAAATGTCTATGTGACAATAATATAGGAAATTGTATGCAAGTTGTGGGTCAATATGTATAAAGAGTGATATTGATGTGTTTGTAGTAAACTACTATGAAGAAGACGTGTTAGATTGACTCCATGTGGAGATTTTGTTGATTTCATTCCCGGGTAGAAGTGTGCACTAATGGCTTGCACTATGCGTTTAAATGATGTGATGCACACCATGTGGTGGTTTGATCCGCTAGTTGTGAACTTGAAGTATATGTGAAGCATATGAGAGTCCTAAAAAGAATCATTGTTGGAATAGTATAAGGCTAGCTTAATACGTGTTATAGTGTTAGTTGTGGAGTTATAGAAATACTAGTATGAATGGAATGAATTACGTGTATGTGTGTGTACATAGACAAGTAATTATATGGACATATGTTCTTGAGTTGGAAATTTGTATGCTTGATGGTTGACTTTCTGAAAAGTCAACGAATATGCGAATGGTATGGTTCGACTTATGAATGCTATTGTAAGGTTTAGGAATAAATATGTGTCATGAGTTAGGCTAATAACGTGTTAGACGTGCGTGTGTTTAATACGATGACACGACAGATTACATGAGTTTGAAATGACATGAACTTGGTTACATGTATTATGCTTATTAGAAGTGACTATAGACGTCAAGTATGAATTAGAGATCGAAGACCGAGTCACGAGATAGATTGTACGGGAATAATTAAGTATGTACTATTAGTAAACATGACTTTATTTTATCTTTGTAAAAGATACATTTTAAAACGAACATTCAAGTAAGTCAAGACGTTTGTAATGAAAGAAATTTTATGGCACGAATTTCCGCTGCGACTTTTGACAAATACGAATTAGGGCGTAACACCCCCATAGCCTTTCTGACCGGAAAACAATCCTATCTATTTTTTGTCGAGTGAACCGCTTCAATGACTTTAACCCATAACTTTTCCTTATCCGCCTTAAACCTCCATCCCCATTTGGCAAGTAAAGAGATGTTAATATGCTTGAGTCTGCAAAGACCCAAACCCCCTCTATCAATCGGGCAAGCTACCCGATCCCAAGCAGCCCAATGAATTTTATTACTCGCATTACACCCTCCACACGGAAAGTTTCTAATTTTAGCTTCGATATCCTTAATAACCTGAACCGGGGCTTTATAAAGAGAAAAGAAGTAAGTCGGAAGGCTCTCTAGCACCGACTTAATCAACGTATTTCTACCACCCATAGAAAGCATAGCCGCTTTCCACTTCGCAAGTCTGGAATCAACAATATCATACACTGGTTTCCAGTTAACAAACCTATTCATGTTTGCTCCAACTGTAAGACCGAGATATCTGAATGGAAATACTTCTGCTTGACAGCCAATAATTTCCGCCATGTAGTCCAACTCCCCATTATTGATACCAACACCATATAAATTGGATTTTGCAAGGTTTATTCTTAAGCCAGAACATAGGTGAAAAATCCTTAGAATACGAACCACATTTTCTATATTGACCTTCGACCACTCTCCCAATATAATAGCGTCATCTGCATAAAACAAATGGGAGACGACCGGACCTTTCAAAGGAGTTTGAATGCCAACCACAGCCCCTACATTTTTTGCCCTGCCAATCATATACGAAAGCGCCTCCATAACTATAATAAAGAGAAAAGGAGAAATCGGATCACCTTGTCTAATCCCTTTAGAGCATTTGAATTCGAACGTAGGCGAACCATTAACTAAGACAGACGATTTAGTCGACTCAATAACGCCTCTAATCCATCTACACCATCTCGACGGGAAACCCATTTGATACATAATCGACAATAAAACATTCCAATTCACGTTATCGTATGCTTTTTCGAAATCGATCTTAAGGAAAAAGATTTTTTTCCTGAACTTCTTACCCCGGTTGTATAATTCATTAATGATCAACGGACCATCCAAAATAAAATTTCCTTTCAAAAAGGCCGATTGAGACTCTGAAATCACCGAACCGATAACCTTTTTCAATCTATTCGCGAGCACCATTGTAGGATCATTTTCACGACCAAAACGAGCCGTTCAGAGGTGTTCTTCTCAATACGAGAGGTGGAAACTAACGTATAGAGTTCAAAACAGCTTGATTTACACCCTAATTGTCTTTTTGATTGATATAACAACGTTTTACAGCGAGAAGACACTTCGGCAGCAGTTCGGCACTAAAACCAGAAAGTTACAAATGAGATGGCACCATCTACTATTTATAGGCAAGGGTATTTTGTGCGAAATAGCTTATCCGTTTCGTGCGAAATCAACCTTTTAACATGTTTTCTCGTTTTTCGTGCCCTGATCTATCTATTCAAGTACAAGACTCGATACAAGACGAAGTCGACAGACATATGCACCAACAGACTCCCCCTTGGATGTTGACGAAGTCTTCAGTGTCGAGTCTTCAATCTTCAGTCTTTATCAGTCTTCACTCCTGCTAAAGTATCTGACACTGTAAAGCATCCTCAATCTCTCTTTTCTTTCTCAACTAATCTCCCCCTTGGATGTTGATCTATCATTTTTACAAACTTTGAATCTGAATCTTGAGCTTTCTAATTCTCTTGATCAGGTCTCTTGATTCCTTAAGTTCATCAGCATCAGCAACTAGCATGAACTTCAGTTCCAGGATCAGAAGTTGGCTCTCACAGAATCAGGATTGTAACCTGGCTTTCATTCTGATTAGGTTTAATTACTAGAACCTGCACACAACTCTACCTCACAATAAATTTCACAAATTTAAAATTTAACAAATTTATACACCACTTGCAGGTATTAACAAACCAAGAAATGATTTTACAATGTTAATCTCTGATGAACCACTTGTAGAAATAACATTTTTCTTTTCAAACAATTTTTCATCTCAAACAAAATCACCCAAACCTTTAGTCCATCATGTTTAGCACTTGGAATTTTGAAAATCAGCTTTTCAACATCAGTTGTCGAAAATAAGATGAAATAAAATCTTTTTGGATTTTTCAAAACTTTATGCTAAAACAAACTGAAAATCTTTTTTGGATTTTGTTTTTAACAAGATGCAATAAAGAAATATTTACATTCTAGGATTATATTGTCTGTAAATATTTTTGTGAGTTTGTGTAGAGGATCATATCAGTTTATGAGACAAATCACCAACACCGTTAAGCTTTAAACATTTTAAGTTCTAAACGATTCACTTAGATTGTCAGTATACTGATCCACTTAAATTTTCACACAAAGTTCAACTGTTTCGAGATACGAGATTAGTGTTTTAATGACTTAAACTTATTCGCGTGTCCCACCTCAGAATATACTCCCGTATCCAGACTTCTATATTCAGTCTTACAGGTGAATGTACACTAATGATATCTGTAAACGGGTAATGCGAGACCATGAGAGCTCAGGTTAGAACTTCCGTTCAGACAGAGAGATGATGGCTCGACTTTAGGTGTGTCCCATTTGGGGATCTTTTCTTCAACAGCATATGATTAGCATTTTTCAATGTTTCATCATTTTTTGTACTGAGGGTGGCTTTAAGATTAAAACTTATGCAAAGTATTATACGAGGACTAGGCTATTGCTCCCGCAAAATCAGAAGTCCTGGTATAATACCCCAGATATCATCACGCACAAAGACCTAGTATGTCAGAAATAGACAATCTTTCAATCAAGATTTCGGGGGTTACCCATATATCCAAGAGATGTTCCCCACGAGATAAGTAAGTATTTGAATTTAGATTTATATCTCGAAAACAATCTACTAAATGTGTAAAAACCTATTGACATATCCTCAGTGAGATCGTTTATCACATTTGACTTTCCAATTCTTTAGCGTGCTGTGATAATCCACTGATGTACTATCATTTCCTCTTTTTCACACTAAAACTCTTTTTCATTTTTCAATGTTTTTGGCTTTTTGGATTTTTATCATGTTTTTTGATTTTTCAAATTTTTGAAATTTTCTAAATTTTTACTCCCCCTAAAATCAAAATATGTTTCAATTTTGATTTTCTGAGAAAATTTGAAAACAAACTATACAAATAAAATGACAATTGTTGTGAATTGCTTCAATTCGCCATCCACTTGGCATAAATAATCAGAACTCCCCCTTACAACAAACTATTTTCCCATTATGATTTCAAAACACTTAAGTTTGTTTTAATCAATAATGGTTTTCCCGGAAAATAAGTTTTGTTGATTTTACCACTTGCAAAGTTGGGGATTAATTCATCACTTTGTTTTTCAATCTTTTAGAATGAAAGTGAAATCAAGTTCAACTTAATGACCTTGATTTACCACTTGTAGGTGAAAACCTTTTTTTCAACCACTTGAAGATTTATTCAAACAAACAAATTCAAGAATGATGCCGATTCCTGCTCCACGATTACCATCTTGGGAGCTCCGGCAAGTCAGGATTTTACATATGAAAAATAGACATCCAAGCCTGACCAAACTTGGATGTGACCTTCTCAACTTCTCCCGGGGTTTGAATGTTCCTTTTTTCTTCATAAAAATCTTTTACCCCTTTGGCCTTGCCCTCGACCATTTTTCCAAAAATCTCCTAAACCTTTCCATTGAAAACTTTCTCGACATCAAATTCTTTCTTTTCAGAATAGAATTGATTCGAGATTTCAATTTTTCCAACTTTTTGTTTAAAATTTTCAGCCCGCAATGGTGGAAAATTGACATCATCCATTGGCGGAACTGATTTTTCTTCTTTTAAATCAACTTGTGGCTCCACTGAATTTGTGGAATCAGATTCATCGCCAGATTTTACATCTGATTTCTTAACAACCCATGTTTGGTTGTCAAGATTTCCCCTTCGTTTGTAAAACCTTTTTGAACACTCACCAACTTCATATGTTGAGTTTTTGAAAACTTTGATCTTTTCAATTGGTGGTTCGGTTTTATCAACAACTTTCTCTATAAGTTTAGAAACAACTTCCTGTTTTGTGTTGGTTGCCTTTGGACAGTTCCAGGTGATGTGACCAACTTCTTGACATTGGTAACAGGTTCTTGTCTCCTTTCTCTGATGAACTCCATTCTTCTCATTCTTCTGTTTTTCTGCAAGAAATGTTTTGTTTGACTGCTTCCAGAATGAGCTTTTCTTCTCTTCTTCAGAACTGGACCCTGAAACAAATTTTGTTTTTGGTTTAAAATTTTTCACATTTTTATGATTTTCTATATCAAAACCCAATCCTTTCTTTTTGAAATTACTGTTATGGTTTGGTTTCTTTTGACAACCAGAACCAGAACTGTAACCTTTTTTCTTGTTCAATCTTTGTTGAACTCTTGAAGTGTATTTTTTAGGTTTTTCAGTAAGATATTCATCTTTTATTTCAGAAATATTAATTTCTGTTAATTTGAAAACTTTTTTTATCTTTTCAATCTGAACACTTCTTATTGGAAATTCTTCATCAGATATAATTTGTCTGAATCATTCAAAGTATGTGCCACTTTGATTGACTCGTCATTCAAATTAGATTTTGATAACAGAAATTCTTTATTGTAAACCCATTTGACCGACGATTTTTTATTTTCAACTGATGATGATCCTGAACTTTCAGACTCAGACTTTGACTCCAACTCTTCATCTTTATCCAACACCTGATCAACCACTTTCTTTATTAACTCAGACTCATGATCAGTATCAGACGATGTGAATGTAACGTCAATGTTTTCTGGTAACTCATCAGTTGTTTCGGATTTTAACTTTATATTGACAGCCTTTTTGACTTGCTCCTCATTCGGCTTTCTGGGAGAATAACCTTCCCAGATCGGAGGTGGACACTTGTTATAACCGACACAGTGTTTCTTACCAGTATCCTTCTCTTCCGTCTTCTCATCTTGAAATGCTTCAAGACCTGCAACAGTTGGATAAATTCTGTCAATTAGATAATCAGAACTAGAATAACTCTGTAACAACCGTCTGATTCTTTCATTTTCTATCTTTTCTGTTTCCAACTCTTGCTTCAGCTTTGCACATTCTTCAATGTAATAATTGATGGACTTTTGCTTCGACATCATCACTGCACTCATCATTGTTAACGCGTCTTCTCTTTCAGAATTTGTTTTTTGTAGTCCATTCACAGTTCTATTCAACACATCATATGATTCTTTCACGTAGTTGACATCGAATAATAACTTTTCTTTCATCTTGTTAAGCTCACTCAACTTTTCATCTTTCTCTTCACACTGCTTGCAAGATTCTAAACACTTTAGACATGGTTTAGAAACTTCAACAATTTTCTCAACTACAACCACATTCTCAGATTCAACCATTTTCTCAGCGAGTTTAACTTCTTTACTCTGTTCAAACTTTTCATTTTGAGCAACACTCTCACATTTCATCTTCTTCTGTTCTTTTGCTGCTCGTCTCTCCTTCAGCTTCTCCAATCTATCTGCAAAATAAAATTGAAAACTTTCAGGAGATAATGAGGTTTTTCCAATGTTTATTTGATTTTCTTCTTCATCATCACTATCTAATGATGATTGATCAAACACTTGAATAGTTTCTGAACTATCATTTGAAGTAACAGACTCTCCATATTGAATTTTCTCACTGTTATCAAACACACTCATCCATTCTTTCATCAAATCTGGTTCTTGAACTATTTGTGCAATGAATGCTCCAAGCTTTGTATCAGGTGGAACATGTTTGTCCCAGCTAAAGCCTTCTACCACTTTCTCATCATCTTGATCTATTATGCCATAAAAAGCTTTCTTTTTTGACTCTTCGATCGCCTTCTTCTTTCCATCTTCAATGGTGTTTGATGATGATGGTTGTTGAGCAACTTGTTGATATATAGCTTTTCGATAATAATCATTATTTCCGAATGGATTCTGAGCTCCTCCTGCTTCTCGATTGGTACATTCCTTCTTGAAATGTCCTTTTTCCCTGCATAGAAAACAAGTAACTTTAGATTTGTCAAAACCTAAAGTAGAAACATTTGCATCACGAAAATCATCTCTGCCTGTGATTATCTTAAATTTCTCAGCTCTCCTCAACACACTTGCCAAACACCACTTTATATCCATTAACTCCATTTCTTTAGCATCAATTTGATCGTAATCCTCATTTGTCAACATAGGATTCCCGATCCTTCCTGCAACCAAACCTTCATACGATTCTAACATTGTGGCAAGTAGAGCCATATGACTTTTAGCAACCTCTTCAGAGAAACTTTGACCATTCTAAAGTTGCAACGCGATGTTGCACTGTATCACATAACCATTTCCATTGTTTGAACCCGGAGACTGATAACTTGAGGTTGAAACCTTCGGATTAGCACTTGAATATGGAGAAAAACCACTGCTATTGTTTGGACTTTGATTGACTGATCCAGATGAATTTTCTGCACTAAAAGCATTTTGAACCTTTGGACTTGCTTCAACATCCTGAACACTTCCTTTGTAATACATTTTGATGTCTTGTTGACCACTTGGACTGTTCATTCTAGCAATCTTTTGTTGCTCCAGATCTTGTCCTTCAATCTTTTCAATAAACTGGGAAATTGTCAATTTGTCATATTCTCCGGTATTCTTCAAAATCATCAAGTACGTACCCCATTCTTTCTGAGGTAAAGCATCAGCTAATTTATCGACCCATTCTTCTTGATCTTTGTTAATATCCAATAATGACATTGATCGCACTAAATGGCAATATCTTTCAATCAGCTTCTTTGAAGATTCACCTGGCAAGCTCGAAAACAAGTCAAATTCTTTCTTTAACAATGATTTCTTACTCCTGATCATCTTCTCACTTCCCTCAAATTTAATTCGGAGTGCTTCCCAAATCGAACGTGAAGTATTATCATGTTGAATTAATATGAAGATGTCTTTTTTCACAACTTGTTGGAGTAGTCTGATCATCATTTTTTCTACTTTATACATGTCTCTTTCTTTGTCTGACAACTCAGAAATTGATTTAATAACTCCCAAATCAGTACGAGGTCTAACATATTTCTTCTCAATACATTCCCAAGATCTCAAATGATTTGCTTGAACCCAGTTTTCGAATCGATCTTTCCAACCATAATACTCCTCAATGCCCATTAGTTTCGGGGGGTTTTGCAAAGTTCCTGTCTCATTTTCTATGTTCAGGCTTTGAGCAATGGTAGCCGGAGTAGTCGGGGCAGTAGCAAATGCGTTATAGAATTCCTCTTCCATGATTCGGTAGCAAGTTTCTCAAAAACAGACACTTTCAAACGAAATCAACACTTTCAAACAAAATGCACTTTCACACGATATGACCCACTGGTGCGAAATGATCCACATGAAATGACTCTTTTCCCACGAACTAACTCCTTTGGTACGAAATGGTGATTTCGTATGAAATAGAATCAAACTTCAAGCGAAATGAAGTTTTCAAATGAAATGACAACACTTTGATACGAAATAGTGATTTCGTACGAAATAGCTCACACGAAATGATGATTTCGTGCGGAATCAACCAAATCTCATACGAAATACTGACTTCGTGCGAAATGAGCTACGTTTTCAAGCGAAACGAATCACAAATGTGATTTCGTGCGAAATGAATGATCTATTCCATGCGAAATGCTGCTGATGTCATCTTTTCGATCTGATTTTTGTCCAATTGATCAAATTTTAGATTGATTTTAGATCCAATTCTTTCAAGGCTTTGTTAAAACAGTGTTACGCATATAATGTGAGAAAATTAGCCCATTTTAACCGTAAAAACTTGTTGAATTTTGAAAAGAAGGTGTTGAAGTCAGAAAAATGATGAAATCAAGCTGAATACGGTAAGAACTCCTCCTCCTGAGCTCTGATACCACTTGTAGGATCGTTTTCACGACCGAAACGAGTCGTTCAGAGGTGTTCTTCTCAATACGAGAGGCGGAAACTAACGTATAGAGTTCAAAACAGCTTGATTTACACTCTAATTTTCTTTTTGATTGATATAACAACGTTTTACAGCGAGAAGACACTTCGGCAGCAGTTCAGCACTGAAACCGGAAAGTTACAAATGAGATGGCACCACCTACTATCTATAGGCAAGGGTGTTTCGCACGATCTATCTATTCAAGTACAAGACTCGATACAAGCCGAAGTCGACATACATATGCACCAACAACCATCGACAACAACTTACTAATGACCCCAATGAGGTTAGTGGGTCTATAATTTTTTAACTCAATCGGGTCTTTAATCTTGGGAATAAGGGTGATAAAAGATTAACTACAACCTTTACTAAAGTTCCCTTGATCATAAAAGTGAGCGAAGAAATTCATAAAATCTTCCTCAAACATATGCCAAAATTCTTTAATAAATCTAAAATTTAAACCGTCCGGGCCGGGCGCTTTGTCATCCCCACAATCCTTTAAAGCGTTCTTCACCTCCACTAGCGAAAAAGGCACCACAAGCCCGGATTTCTCCATCTCCGACAAATTACTAATATCCATACAATCCAAAGACGGCCTATTAGGCACTTCTTCCAAGAACCTAGACCTAAAAAACTTCAACACTTCCAGTTTAACTACCGACGGTTTATTAACCCAACTTGAACCAATATTAAGGCCCGGGATGCCATTAACTGGCTTCCGACAGTTTACATGAGCATGAAAAAATTTGAAATTTTCATCCCCATCCAAAGCCACTTCGTTCTAGATTTCTGTCTCAAATCCATCAACTTACTTCTCTCAACCTCCAACAAAACTTTTTTATTCTCCAAAAAGGACCACTCTTCCTCCTCCGTTATTTCTCTAGATTCCATGGCACTCTCTAATTCTTCCATTTCTTCTAGAGCTCTACTAACCGCTTCCCCTTCTGACTTAACCATCTCCTCTTTCCATTTTTTAATCCCATTCCTAATAGCCACGAACTTTTGGATCAACACAACATCCGGCGGACCCGAACAATTAAAACCCTCCAAAGAATTTTCCACCGCTTCCTTATAGCCTTCTTTCTCCAACCAAGAGTTAAAAACTCTAAAAGATTTCGCACCAAAATTCCTTAATTGGGAAATAAGCACAATAGGACCATGATCCGAATAGCTAACCGGGAGAGCCCTGAACGTAGCTTCCGGCCAGCGGTTGAAATACTCCGAACATACTAAAAACCTGTCAATTTTACTTGATTTTCTGCCATTTCCTCTGATACAAGTGAAACTCCTTCCTTTCAAATCATACTCAATAAGCCCCGAGTTGAAAATAAAATAATTAAAATTCGCCGCACATGCATTGTTAAATCTGGAATTTCTCCTCTCGCTAAGGACCCTAACCGCATTGAAATCCCCCCCCCCTACTACCCACATTCCGGGGTGATCTTCCATAATCGAAGAAAGCTCAATCCAAACATCTTTTTTAGCCCTAACCATTTGAGGGGCATAAACGTTAACCACGTTCAGAGCCAACCCACTTCCTTTAATTTTACCGATCACAATCAGAAAATTGCTATTCTTAATAAAAGAAACAGCCTCAAACATAACCGTATCCCATGTAAAGTATTTAATAACTAGTATCTAATCCGCGATTCGCGACGGTATTGTAGTTCTCCTTTAATATTAATAATAATACAACGGGAGTTGTAAGGTAAAAATAAGAATAAAAAATAAAGCTAAAATTTGTAGAGAAGAAAAGAAAAAAAATAACAAAATAGATATGAAAAAATAAATAACAAACCTGGGAAGAAAAGTAAAAAATGAAATTAACCAAATAGACCAATTACGTTTTGTTAGTATATAGAATTTTGAACATTCCTTAAACTCAGGAAAGGCATATAAAGCTATTGAATTGAAATAATATAATCAAATATTACTTAATATAATATGATAAAATATTTAATACAAATAATTTTAACGTACAAAATGTAAGAACTGAAGGTTTTGCTGAAAAAACACAATGGCATTTTCGTAATTATTAGTAATTATCAAAATTACTCTATAAATGATCCTGTAGAGTAATCTTGATCTTGTAGAGTAATTTTGTAAAATATTTGTTGGTGCACTTACGTCTGTCAACTACGTCTTACATCGAGTCTTAAAGTTGGACAGATCAGACATGACACGAAATCCTAGAAACACTAGATTGTAATAGGTTCGCTTATGTTTACATACCTAGGTTCGCTCATGTGTCAGTCTAGATCAGGTTCGCTTATATGGCTTTGATGAGATCCGCTCTTGTGTCACGATGTAGGTTCGCTTATACGTGCATGTATGTATAAGCGAACCCAACTCATCTATATATAGGGGTCTCTCGAGCGAACCAATATACATAGTTTACGGTGTTTTTCTTCCGACAAGCCACGAAGTGTTCTCGAAGTGCTGTCTGAACGTGTAATCGAGTTATTGATCAATAAAACAGCAAGATTAAAGTGAATCCAGCTAGAATAGCACCAAATCATTAGTTTCCGCCTCTTGATTTGGATAGGAATTTCTCTGATCGACTCAAACAGGGCCGAACGCGATCCTACAAGTGGTATCAGAGCTCTGGAGGAGGAGTTCTTGCCATTTTAGCTGTTTTTCATCTATTTTTCTACACTTTCTTCACATTTTCAAAATTTTTCACGGTAAAACCGACTCAAAATCACACACTGCACTCAGAATCATGGACTAGTAAACCCTTGAACTTTTCAGATATAAAATCAACCTAGAAGTTAAGATTTTAGGGGGTTCGCTCGTACGTACTTGTTCGAACAATGACATCAGCAAGTTAATTGGTTCGCTTTTAGTGACAGATTCTGAGTGGGTTCGCTCAAAATTACAAGACAGTTTCGCTTTTAGTAACAGTTTTTGAGTAGGTTCGCTCCAAAACTACCTGCTCGATCCGCTTCAAGTGACAGGTCCGCTTGAACAAACAGCTTCGCTCAAGAGATCCGCTCATCTGGTCTGTTCATTGATCTGTTCATCTGGTTCGCTCATTGGTCAACATATCTGGTCCGCTTATTGTGACAGTGATAGTTTCGCTTTTACGACACTTGGTTGGTTTGCTTTTCTGGACAGTTGGTGGTTCGCTTATTTGAACAGTTTGTATAAGTTTGAAAGTTTTTGTGAACCTTGGATAATTGAGCAATGGACACTGAATTCTATAACGCTTTTGCAACCCCGATTTCAATGACTCAAAGTGCTTTGATTGAAAATGAAACCGGAACATCTCAGAAACCACCCAAACTCATGGATATTGATGATTATAATGTGTGGTCTGAACGTTTTGGAAACTGGGTCGAGGCTTACCATCTAGATGCGTGGGAACACACTGAGGAACAATATGTTAGGCCCACAAAAAACAACGTTGCAAATGGTGCTCCGTTAACACTTAGAGAGATGAGTACTGAAGATAAAAAGAAATATCGAGATGAGAAATTGATGGTGAGTCTGCTTCAGCAAGCGATAAAAGAAGATATCTTAATACTGCTTCAACATGATGGAACTGCGTATTCAATTTGGACAGAATTGGAAGCAAAGTTTACGGGAAGTGATGATATGCTCAAGAATAAGATGTCTCTCATGAAGAAAGAATTTGACTTATTTCGGGGATTGAAAAATGTAAGTACCAAGCAGATAATTGATAGATATTGTAACTTGGTGAGAAACATGTCAAAACTTGGTGTTAAGAAAGATACTGATGAATTAATTGAAAAACTTGCAGATGCGCTTCCACATGAAACATGGGGAACGTTTTTGATGATGCTGAGATCCAATCGAAAAGATTACAAGAATATGACACTAGGAGATTTCATCAAGCACCTGGAAGCTCAAGAGATGGAGCAGAGGAAGATAGCCAGGATGAAGAATTATGATGGAGAACAAGACATCAGCTTGTATTACAAAGGTGGTGTTCCTGGAACGACAAATCATTCTCCGAAAATTGAAACTGCTTTCAGCGTTAAAGATTCTCCTGAAAAGAAGTCATCCCAGGGATCTAGCAGCACAAGATTTTCATCATTCGATCCAAACATTTCTGCAACAAAGAACGGAAAAAGACTTCAATGTAACATTGTATTAAATCTTGAAAGTGATCAAGATTATTCTGAAGAAGTTGCTAAGAATCAAATGTCTTTGTTGGGGATGATTTTAGAGTCATACAGTTGTTTTGTGGCCGGAAAGATCGGTAATCCAATGCTCACGAAAGAGGATTACGATCAAATTGATGCTGAAGAAATGGAATTAATGGACAAAAAATGGTGCATGGCTAGTGTGATGAGACGTGCTCAAAAGTTTAAACAAATTACAGGCCGAGATGATTTTCGTGATGCAAACATTTCAACTTTGGGTTTTGATAAATCTAAAGTTACATGTTTTCGTTGCAGGGAAAAGGGGCATTTCAAGAGGGAGTGCAAAAATCGTGAAGCTACCGGAGTCCAGAATCCTTTCGGAAACAACGATTATCACAAAAAGGCGATTTATCATCAAGTCACACCACCAGCACAGCATCAGGCACAAACTGCTCACAGAAGAGATGTGATTGATGGTTCAAAAAGAGCATGTCTAGGCAAATATGAAAATTTTACATGGGATAAGTATCTTCCAACAAACAGCAAAGTGTGTCTAGCTGAACAAGATGATGAAAAATTGGCTGAAGGCTTCAACTGGATGATTTTTGCCCAGATAAAGATCTTTTGGCCAAAGAGATGTCCAAAATTACTTCAACTGCTTTCTTTGCTAATGCTTATGATTTGAAATGTGCAGAACGAAACAGGAAAGTCATGGAAGCTGCTGAAGCAAGACGAAGAAAGCTTGAAGAAGAGGAAGAAGAGGAAGAGAGATTAAAAGTTGAAGCTAAAGCCGAGAAAAAGAGAAGAGCTGAGTTTCTGCAACTAAATAGGACCGTCAAAGAGGTTCCTGAATTTGAAGTGAAGATTGAAGCAGAACAAATGTTCCAGAAAAGTGCATGAATTGTGATTCTTTAATCCAGCAGAATAATGAGTTGCTGCATAACATAAACAGATTGAAGGAATCGTATGATACAATGAACAGAGAAATCAACAAATATACTGATTCGAGTGGTGAACAAGCTGTGGCTATAAATACACTAAAGATAGCATACCTAAGACAGCTTGATGATGCAAATTTCCATATAAAGAAATGTGCTGATCTGGAGTTGGAATTAACGACACACAAGATAGAAACTGAGAAAGTTAAAAAGTTATTAGAAAGCTACTCATGTTCTTCTTTTGTTGTTGACAGGATTTATCCAGTTGTGGAGAATTTGAAAACGTTTGAAGAAGTGAAGACATCTGAAGAAAGGAATTCTGTGACAAAAGACGAAGAAAAAGTGAAGACTTCTGGTAAGAAATCAAGTGTGGTCTACAATAGATGTCCGCCCCCGGTCGAAAATGGATATTCACCTCGAAATCCAAATTCTGAGAGAGTTGAAAAAGCAATAAACTTAGAATGGGAGTCTGGGCCATCGGATAACTTGCCAGAAAGTATTGATGTCACGTACACGTCATTTGACACTGATCATGAGTCAAAGTTGATAAAAAGTGTGGTCGATCAAGTGTTGGAGAAAGATGACAGTGAGGAGTCAAATCCGGAGTCCAAACCAGAGTCAAAGTCTGTATCTGATTCGTCAAAGCTGACAATAAAAAGGACAAACGGGTTTATGATAAAGAGTTTTTACTTTCAAAATCTAATTTGAATGATGAATCGGTCAAACTGGCATATACTTTGAAAGGTTCTGACAAATTATATTCTGATGAGAGTTTTCCAATAAGAAGTGTCAGACTTGAAATGATTCAAAAGGTATTCAAAATAACAGAAATTAATATTTCTGAAATAAAAGATTTAAATCTTATCGGAAAATCTAAACAATACACTTCAAGAGATCAACAAAGAATCAACAAGAAAATGGGTTACAACTGTGGTTATAGTTTTCAAAAGAAACCAAATCATAATCGTAATTTCAAAAAGAAAGGTCTTGGTTTTATTCCACCGAAAAACTATAAAAATGAAAAAATGTATAAACCAAAAACTGTGTTTGTTTCAGGAAAAACGTCAGAAGCTGAAAAAGAACAATCATTCAGAAAGCAGTCTAATCAGGAATTTCTTGCCAAGAAGCAAGAAGAACTGAAGAAGAATGAAGTTCCTAAGAAGATTGAGAAGAGAACTTGTTTTCAGTGTAAGATTACTGGTCATGTGGCGAAGGATTGTCCAAAGACATTCAAGCCAAACCAGGTTGTCTCTGGTAAAATGAAAGAAAAAGTTGTTGAGAAGACTGAACTGTCAACCCGGAAGTTTACTGGCTTTGAAAATTCAACTTTTGAGAAAGGAGAATGTTCAAAGAACGCTTCAAGAAGAAAAGATAATGTGCCAAATAAAAAATGGGTTGTGAAAGGTTCAGGTAATAGTTCTGGTGATGAATCTGATTCCATAAAATCAGAAGAGCCACGTGTTGAGAAAAAGGTTGAAAAGAAAGTTCCAATTATGAACGATGAAAATTTTCCACCATTGCGTGCTGAAAATTTTATGAAGAAAGTTGGAAAGGTTGAAATTTCATATCAATTTTATTCTGACAAGAAGAAATTTGATGTTGAAAAAACTTTCAACGGAAATGTGAAACGTATCTTTGGACAAATGGTCAACTGTAAGGCCAAAAGCATCAAAGATTTTTATGCTTCCAAAGGACGTGTTTACAAGTCTGTTGAAAGAAAAGATGAAGAAGATGTTGTTACACCCAAGGAAGGTCTGGCTTGGGTGGATATATTTTCAAAGAATAAAAACCTGACTTACCGGAGATCCCTAGTTGGTAATCGTGGATCATGAATCGGCATCCTTCTAAATCTGTGTTTGAGGTTTTGGAGGACTTGCCGGAACTCCCAGGTTTGTAAGCGAGGAGTAGGAATCGGCACCTTGAGAATTCAACCAACAGATGGTAAATGGTTGAAAAACAGGTTTGAAGATTTGTTTGTGCATATCTGCATATGGTAAATCAAGGACATTAATTTGTACTTGAATTTCTCCTACAATTGGTTGAAAGTCAATGTGATGATTTGATCCCCATAACCTACAGTTGGTAAAATCCATCAAACTTATTTTCCGGAAAAACCATTCTGATTAAAACAAACTTGAGTGTTTTGAAATCATTATGGGAAAATAGTTTGTTGTGAGGGGGAGTTCTGATTGTTTAAGCCAAATGGATGGAGAATTGAGGCGATTCGATATCAGTTGTCATGTTCTGTACAGTTTGTTTTCAATTTTCATTAGATGTATTTGAATTTTAGGGGGAGTAAGAAATTTTAGAAAATCCAAAAACATCAGAAAATTTAAAAAAGACAAAAACATGATAAAACTGAAAAATGAGTTTTGTTGCATAAAAGAGGAAATGATAGTACATCAGTGAACTATCACAACATGCTAAAGAAATGTAATGTTTAAAAGTGATAAACAATCTTACTGCGGATGTGTCAGTAGGTTTTCGCACATTTAGTAAATTGAAATGAGATATAAACCTAAATTCAAACTTGTTTAATTCGTGGGTAACTATTCTTGAATATATGGGTAACCCCCGAAATCTTGTTTGAAAGGTCCCGTATTCTGAGATACTAGGTCTTTATACTCAGTGATATCTGGGGTATTATTCCAGGACTTCTGCTGTATGGAAATACTGACCTAGTCCCCGAATAATACTTTCTGCAAAAAGCTTTGAAACATAAGCTCGCCCTCAGCAATCTGATTAAACAATAAAATTGATAATCTCTGCTGTTGTAATAAAAGATCCTCTAAAGGGGACCCACCAAAAGTCGAAGCCGTCATCTCTCTGCGTATACGGAAGTACCGACCTGAGCTCTCACGGCCCTCGCACATTACCCCTTTACAGATATCAGCTGTGGTATACTCACCTGTAAGACTGAATATTGGGATCTGGATACGGGAGTATATTCAAGTGGAGTGATACACAATTAAGTTTTAGTTTCTAAAACATTAATAACGTATCTCGAATCAATTGAAGTCTGTGTGAAAACTTCAGTGGACAAACATACTGACAATCTAGGTAAATTGTTTAGAACTTAATATGTAGTCAAGCTTAACGGTGTTAGTGATATGTTTCATAACTGATATGATCCTCTTGCACGAACTCACAAAAATATTGTCTGTAAATATTTCGTTTATGTATTTACTTTTATTAAAAAAATTCAAAAAGATTTTTGGTGTGTTTTAGCATAAATTTTGAAAAATCCAAAAAGATTTTCGATAACTAATTTTGGAAAGCTGATTTTCAAAATTCCGAGTGCTAAACATGATGAACAAATGGTTTGGGTGAAAGTGTTTGAAGATTATAGAAATGAAGATGAGAAAAGTTTTTGCTATAAAACGTTATTCCTGCAAGTGGTAAATTAGTTTTGAAAAACTTATCCACAAATGGTTATCAGAAAATTTATTTTTGGGTAGAGTTTTGCAGGTTGATAAGGTTCCGAAACCTGAATGTGATGAAGTGCCAGGTTACGATCTAAGAATGAAGTTGTGAATTCCAGATTACGATCCCAGCTGTTTGAGAGGGGGAGTCTGAAGACACCGTGTCAACATTTGAGAGAGAGGAGTTTGTTGATGATAAAGAAAGAGAACGAGGATTCTTGAAATGACAGATATTTCAAAGGAAGATTGAAGACTGATAAAGACTGTAGATTGACATTTGTGAATACTCGAAGACTCTGTCAACATCCGAGGGGGAGTTTGTTGGTGCACTTACGTCTGTCGACTACGTCTTACATCGAGTCTTAAAGTTGGACAGATCAGACATGACACGAAATCCTAGAAACACTAGATTGTAATAGGTTCGCTTATGTTTACATACCTAGGTTCGCTCATGTGTCAGTCTAGATCAGGTTCGCTTATATGGCTTTGATGAGATCCACTCTTGTGTCACGATGTAGGTTCGCTTATACGTGCATGTATGTATAAGCGAACCCAACTCATCTATATATAGGGGTCTCTCGAGCGAACCAATATACATAGTTTACGGTGTTTTTCTTCCGACAAGCCACGAAGTGCTGTCTGAACGTGTAATCGAGTTATTGATCAATAAAACAGCAAGATTAAAGTGAATCCAGCTAGAATAGCACCAAATCATTAGTTTCCGCCTCTTGATTTGGATAGGAATTTCTCTGATCGACTCAAACAGGGCCGAACGCGATCCTACAAGATTCTTGTAGAGTAACTTTTATCTTGTAGGATAATTATTAAAATTACTTTACAAGTGTATCTTGTAGAGTAATTTTTGATCTTGTATGGTAATTATCAAAATTAGTCTACAAGTGTATCAAAATTACTCTACAAATGTATCAAAATTACTCTGCAAGTTTATCAAACAATATACAATTCAAAATTATTTTACAAAATCATTTGTAGAGTGATTATGATACTCTACATAATTACCTTACAAAATCGAAATTACCATACAAGATCATTTGTAGAGTAATTATGATACTCTACAAGATCAAAATTACCCTACAAGAACATTTTACAAAATTACTCTACAAGATCAAAATTACCCAACAAGATCATTTGTAGAGTAATTTTGATAATTACCATACGAGTAAATAATTACGAAAATGTCACCGCGTTTTTTTTTCATGCCTTTTGTATGTTTTGCACGATATAACACTTTGTACGTGAACTTAACTCAATATAATATATTATATTGTAGGGGAAAGATCAAATAAAAAGTTTATTTTGCCTAAGTAGGATGAGAAGAAATCTTAACCATTCATTTTTCAAATCAATGGTTAAGATGAAAGTGTAGGAGAAAGGAGGAGTGCAAGGGTATCTTAGGAAAATCCTATTTATAGACTTTCTCTCTGCACATGCAAGACAGATGCATATTTTATACTCATTTTTTAAACGTTCATAACTTTTTTATACGACATTATTTTTTCATAAAAATTTCAACGTAAAATCGAGCGTCTTTTTATCTTTAATTTGAGTACCATATTGCTATATAAAATATGAAGACTAAAAAAACTCACTAAAATGCGTTGTATTTCTATGTTGTATAACATTTTTTTTGTGCTGGATTTTTGTACTATATTTTTGTGCTGAATTTTTTTGTCTTAAATTTTTTTTTCTTAATTTTTTGTGCTGGATTTATTTGTACTACATTTTTTTGTTGAATTTTTTCACGCGATATTTTTTTTGTGCTAGATTTTTTGTACTACATTTTTGTGCTATATTTTTTTGTACTAGATTTTTTATGTTAGATTTTTTTTGTACTAGATTTTTTTGTTGTATTTTTAAAAAACAAAAGGGGCGACACATGTTATTTTCACTCCTATTTATAAGGACCAAAATGCTCTTCATTCCTACTTATTAGGAGAGCCACATGTCATAATCACAATCCTTCTTAGACTATTTAGGTAAAATCCACTTTTTAGTTGATTCTTCCCCTGTATTGTATTGTAATCTAATAAGATATAATATGTATATATGTAATAAAAACTAAAGATACTATGTTGGTGTGTGTGTCTAATAAATTCATTAATCTTTATACATTGTAAAAAGATTAGATGTTGATGTTTCCTTCTATATCAATGTGACCAACTCTCTCGTCCCATTGTTATTATACAACATTTAATATTTTATTTCTCTCTAGCACCGGTCAATTTCCAAATAATCACTCATTTCATAAGCCTATTTTAAAAACTACAAAGAAAATTAAAAAAAAAACAACATTGAACCAGTCAACCATAGCCCGTCATGTCATACACCCCCTCTCGTCCCACGTCAGGAAGAATCTCTACGCCAAGTGGGCACCGCTGACCAAAACGTCAACACAGGGTGGAGCACCCGGCGTTAAAGGGCCAAAACGCCCAAAACCCACGCCCACAACATCGGACAAAATTTGATATTTTTGTTTTCATATTTTATTTAGAGTTAAATGCCATTTTAGTCCTTGTGGTTTGTTCTATTTTGTCAGTTTAGTTCAAAGGATTCATATTTTGCATGTAGGTCCAAAAAGGTTTCGCCGTTGCCATTTTAGTCCACTGGGTTAACATCATCCATTTTTTCTGTTAGCGATAAGGGCAATTCGGTCATTTTATATGTAATTATGTTAACTAGAAGGGCAATTCGGCCGTATATAATGACCGAATTGCCATTCTCACTAACAGAAAAAATGGATAAAGTTAACCCATTGAATTAAAATGGCAACGGTGAAACCTTTTTGGACCCACATGCAAAAAATGAAACAATTAGACTAAACTGCCAAAATGGCCCAAACCACGCGGACTAAAATGGCATTTAACTCTTTTATTTATTTCAGGATTTATATTTTGTTAGTATGACAAATTCATACCACAAGAATAAGTAGCTTCATATTTGTTTTAACCTAGTTTTATATGTGTGTATAATAATTTTATAAAATTTATGACATTATTCAATTTTTTAAACAAATCTAGCATATGAATCAATTACCTTAACATTTGGGGTGTTAACAGTGACATGACATGTTAACCTGCATTGTATACTACTCCCTCTTTGTGTTAAGGGGCGTTGGAATGATTGTGTGTTAATATGTTAACCGAATGTTAAGAGATTGAATTAATTATTCTTTTTTTAAACCACTAAATAATAGGGGTTTGATGGAGTTAACGAGATTAAACAATTTGTTTAAAATAAGACAAAATGAAATGAGAAAAAAATGAGTGATGTAACACTTAAGTGTAATTAAAGAAGAGTTAAAAGATATCCCAAGTCCTAAGAAGACGGATTTGAGGCTATACGGTATGGGGATCGGCTTTGGACCGTCCCCTACCGTCGCCGATCCAACCTTCATGCCGCCCTCTTCGTCTTCATCTCGTCCCCGTCTTCACCGTCGACATACCGACGTCCAGGACGATCCAAATGGTGGGGCACCTTTTGTTTGTTTGTTTGTTTGTGAATGGAGGCTTAGTGAGGTTTCCGGCGGTTTACCGGCGACACAGAGGTTTTCCGACGGTTTTGAGAGAGGAAGAGAGAGGAATAAATAGTAGAGAGAGGAAGGTGATGGTTGTCATTTTTTGAGAGAGGAATAAATGGTGGGGCACCTTTCGTTTGTTTGTTTGCTGTACATTTTTTTTTATTTTAGGTTATATCATTTTTTAATATTAGTGACAATTATAATAGAATATTTAATTATATTGTTGTACATTTTATTATTTTAGGTTAATTATAATAGAATATTTTTGTTAGTTTATTTGTTAAATGTTAAAAAAAAATAGAAGATTAAAAAAAAACATAAAAGTGGTGGAGGATGATGACTAGGACCATCCTCCCATGCCCCCTAGTTTTGGAGGATGATCCATCCTTGGGAGGACTATGATGTGTCGCCTACGTGGCGGATCATCCTCCAAGGATGGTCCATCACCATACCATGTAGTCTGATAACCACTTGTGCTAGAAAAAAGTGACCATTTAATGAACAACATTATCTCAAGTAACTAGTTGGGGTATGGGGGGGCTCAGCATTGACTGCATGATGAGATCTCAACTATGAAATTCATAATAAAAATAATATGTAAATGGTAAGTCTGGTCTATTTAAACATTCCTTCATATTCCCATTCCTCATTCTATCTTGGCACAAAACAAGAAAACAGTCAAACACAAAATGGTGTTGTCGAACGAACAAAGCCCGATATACGACATCAAGATTTCAACGGTTGGACCAGGACATGTATCCGGTCAAGGTGTGGTTCAAGAGCTAACCGGCATGGACCTAGCCATGAAGCTTCACTACATCCGGACCGTTTACTATTTCCAAAGCCAAGCATTTGAAGGGTTAACCATCATCAACATTAAGGAGACCATCTTCTATTGGATGAACCACGCCTATATCCCTTGTGGGCGCTTTAGGAAGTCCGACTCTGGCCGGCCCTATATCAAGTGCAATGATTGTGGGGTGCGGTTTATTGAGGCTAGCTGCAACATGAGTCTAGATGAGTGGCTCGAGTCAAGAGATGATGCAAGACATAAGCTTCTTGTTCCTAGCCAAGTCCTTGGTCCGGACTTGCTTTATTCTCCACCAGTTTTAATGCAGGTTTGCTTTGCTACCTCATGTTTTCATAACTGTACCGGTCATAGAACTCGTCACTTTATTGGTCCACTAGTTGGATCAGTTGGAATGTTTTAGAAAAACTAGATAACGTTACTGATAATTTGTGAATAAAATAAACACACACATATATATAATATAGGGTCAAGTTATTTTATAAAGGCTTCTAATTGTAAGAAGTGTAAGAAGGATTTATAGAGTGACAAGTGTCCAATGACCTAAAACTAAACCCACTACATCACCACCAAAAACCTAAACACCCACCCCACCCCACCACCACCCAAAAACCTAACCCTCCCCCCCCCCCCCCAAAACCTAAACCTCCCCCCCCCCCACCCCGGCAAAAAAAAAACAAAAAAAAAACTATACCTCACCAAAAAACCCCCAAAAAACCTAAACCCCCACCCCCTCGGCAAAAAAAAAATGTTTTTTTTTTTTTTTTTTTTTTTTTTTTTTTTTAAGGGTGGGTGATGTGGGGGGGGGGGGTTTAGGTTTTTGGTGGTGGTGGATGTTTAAGTTTTTTTTTGTAGTGGGGTTTTTTTGTGTAGTGGGTTTTTTTAGGTTATTGAACACTTATCACTCTATAAATCCTTTTTACACTTCTTACAATTAGGATCCTTTGTATTTGATCCTAATCCATATAATATTATACCTAAACAAAATACGTAACTATGTAACCTGGTATTAAATAATATTTTCTTTGCTTTGGGCTTCATATTTTGTTAATATTACAAATTCGCGTCAAAAGCCAGGACCGGTTTAAATGGACCCACCCAGATCAATTATGTAGTTAGTTTGAACCAACCAGTACAACCGGGTCCACAAAACAATATTGATTCCTAGATTTACTTCTAGCACTTTTACCTAATACATCTAGTAGTACCTAAATTCCTATAATAACAAATTTCACATTAAGATCACATTAGAGAGAGGGGGGGGGGGGGGGGATGTGTGTGTGAGTTGATATGATTAGATTTAGATTTATATCCAAAACAAGCTATGTATGATTAGATTAGATTATTTATTTATTTAAAGTACATAACCCTTATTTATTACAACAGTTAACCAAGTTTAAAGGCGGAGGGACAGCTGTTGGGGTGAGTTGGGCCCATGTCTTAGGAGATGCATTCACAGCCGCGGCGTTTATGAACCTGTGGGGACAAGCTATAAGGAAACAATACCCGGCCCAACCACTCCGTATGGCCCATTCAAACAATGAAGCCCAAAAATCCCAAAGCCCAATAAAAGAACCGCTCGCTATAAAACGGGTTGGGCCAGTCGGTGACCATTGGGTCTCTTCGAATGACACGAAAATGGGAAGTTATTCTTTCGATGTTTCTTGGGCCGAGTTGACCCGCCTTCGGTCAAAGATATGTGGAGATAAAGACAATCAAAAGTTATCGCCATTCGAGTCGATTTGCATCGTGGTTTGGCAATGTGTAGCCAAGATTAAACATGGGTCGGATGTGAAGACGGTGACAATTTGCCAAAAGGACCCGGAAAATTCATTCGTAGGGGTTATTACAAACAAAGTCCAAACGGTTAAGGTGGTGAAAACAGACGTTTCTGTTGAGGAATTGAGTCCAATGGAACTCGGGTTGCTGATTATGAATCAAGCCGTGGATGAGACGAAGATAATCGAGGAAGCGATGGAATCAGACATCGAATTACCGGACTTTCTGGTATATGGAGCGAATTTGACTTTTGTTGACTTGCATGAAGCCCCGGTTTATGATTTGAATATAAGAGGACATAAGCCCGTTTGTGTAAACTGTTCTATTGATAATGTTGGAGATGAAGGTGTCGTGTTGGTTTTTCCATCACGGAAAGACCACTTTGATGGAGTTACGGTTAGCATCACCCTTCCGGAGAATCACATATCGGATCTTAGATCGATGCTTAAGAAAGAGTGGTCTCTTTGATGACTTTTAAAAGGAGTGTGTTAGTGTTTGGTATAATTCTAGTGTGTGATTGTGTATCTTGCGGCCAAGTGTGTTAATCATTTCCGTTCGAGTTGTAATATGTATTTACACATTTCAAGTGTTCTTCTAATAAACATCAACCATAACTATATCTTAAATAAAGATGTGTGGTTGTGTTTAGATGTTAACTAAGGGCATGTTTGGCTAAGCTTTTTGAAAAGAGCTTATTGACTTATTGGCTTTTTGAAAAGTCAGGATTGAGTGACTTTTTAGAAAAGTCACTTTTACCTCTCACATACACCCTCATTGCCAAACATCATTTTAGAGCTTATGACTTTTCAAAAAGCCAATAAGTTAATAAGTTGTTTCAAAAAGCTTAGCCAAACATGCCCTAAGTATGAATTATAATTTGGGGAGCTTTCTTTCTCTTACATGTCAAGTTCAAAGATGTTCCTTGATTTGAATAAGTCGCGAATGATTTTAAGCTTAAAATATTAAGTCACGAATGATTTTAAGCTTTATATATATATATATATATATATATATATATAAATCTCTAAAAAATGTTCTAAGAAGTTTAAAAATTGTATGTTTATAAAATTTGGAACTACACGTAACAAGAAAAAAAGGCTGTTACACCAAGCAATTAATAATTATTAATAAGCATATATTTACAAGTTTGGTTTATTTTTTAGTATTTTAGTTTCATTTTCATTCTTATATAATAAACTAGGTTAGAACCCCGTGTATTACACGGGTTGAATAAACGTAATTTTATATACTAAATAATAAAAAGTTATATCTTTATAAACCTCGTATATTGTACGGGTTAAATAAATGTAATTTTATAAATGAAATAATAAAAAAATTATATCTTTAAAAACCATGTGTGTTACACATATTAAATAAATGTAATTTTGTATACTAAATACTAAAAACGTCGTATCTTTAAAAAAAAACCGTGTATAATCAGGTTGAATAAATCTACTAAATAATAAAAAAATTACATCCTTAAAAACCCTGTATATAACACGTGTTGAATAGATATAGAAAAAGAGTTATATCTTTAAAAACCATGTGTATTACACAAATTAAATAAATGTAATTTTGTATATTAAATACTAAAAACTTCGCATCTTTAAAAAACTTGTGTATAGTCGGGTTAAAAATCTATCAAATAATAAAAAAAAACTATATCCTTAAAAAACCCCGTATATTACACGTATTGAATAAATTTAATTTTACATAGCAAATCTTAAAAAGTTGTATCTTTAAAAACTCCGTGTATTACACGGGTTATATAAATGTAACTTTGAATAGTAAATAATAAAAAAATATTGTTAAAAACCCCACGTGATTTTTCAGGGCATGTTTGGATGAGCTTTTCCATTTCTCCTTATTGACTTTTTAACCTTTTTATCTCCTTTTTGGAAAAGTCACAACCAAGTGATTTTTTCATTTCCCCTTTTTCAATACCTAAAAAGCTCATTTTCACCTTATTACCCAAACACCATTTCACAAAAACTCCTTTTTGAAGAAGTCAATAAGTCATAATGAGGTAAAATAAGCTCATCCAAACATGGCCTTACTCGTCGCTCGTTTCTTGCTCGCCGCTCACTCGAAAAATTACACTCTCGAATATGCTCGTTCGGATTTCGCTCGGTTGTAAACGAGCTAAATACGAGCAAAGATTCGCTCGGTTCGGATCGACGCATGAAAAACCCTAATCTTATACTCTTCCACTCATTTTCCAAATTATGTACGTGTCAACCTTTGTATGCCTTCCTACCATTTCTATGATTTTGGTCAATTTTATCATATCATACCCTGTTCATTTATATCTTATGTTTTTGTATGCAAATAAATTTTTTATGAATGTGAAGCTAGCCTACTTGATAGAGATATATGCATTTTAATAGAGAGGTGTCAGGTTTAAATCAGGGCAAGTGAAAATAATTTAATATTATTAGTGTTATAGAGTAGAAATAAGCTTTGCGTTAAAAAATAACTTTGTTAGACCATTTGTAGTGGTTTAGCTCAATAATGCCCCCACCATGGGGTGTTTTGCGACACGTGGCAGTCCAGTCAGCATGAGGCATTATTGGGGGTTATTGCAAAAGTGTCGTAGTGGGAATAATGCCCAATAACGCCCCTTCCAATCATTAAACAATTATTATTTTTAATTAAAAACTTAAAATACTTCATTAAATTAAAAAAAATACAATACTAGAAATAAAAAAAATAAAATCCGACTAAATTTAAAAAAATACACTAGTTTCCGTCTTCGCTTTCTTCACCCTCGCCAACTTCGTCTTCCTCGTCCTCCGTTTCTTAATCACCCTCAGGTGGTACATACCGAACCGACCATGCGTGTTGTACCAAATCAACCATTAACGCGGAATGGTACGGTTCATAACGCAACTCTCGCGCATTATTCACTCTTTCTTCCATTGACGCCTGTGGATGGTCCTCTTGAACGGCTTCTGGCACATAATTCTGGCGTATCGCCTTTCCTTCGTCTTCCAAAATCATGTTGTGCATGATTATACAAGCGTACATAGCATCTCTCATTTTTTGCTTGTTCCATGCACGACAAGGATTTTTCAAATATTGCCAGCGTTGTTTAAGAACCCCAAAGCATCTCTCAATGTCTTTGCGTGAATACTCTTGAACCTTTTTAAAGTTTGCTCTTTTTTCATCAATAGGATCACTAAACGTCTTCACGAAAATCGAATACCTACCATAAATTCCGCCGCACAAATAATATCCATGAGGGTAGTAGTTTCCATTTGCGTAAAACGACGCTTTTGGAGCTTTGCCAGAAATCCACTCCTCTAACAACGGAGATTGTTCAAAAACATTTATATCATTGCATGACCCGACCACGCCAAAGTAAGCCGACCAAACCCAAAGGTCCTGTGAAGCAACCGCCTGAAGAATAACAGTGGGTCCTTTTTGGTCACCCCGTGTGTGTTGGCCTCGCCATGCGGTCGGGCAGTTATCCCAACGCCAATGCATGCAATCTATGCTCCCGATCATACCAGGCAAACCATGCTCCGCCGAATGTACCTCGTAGATCTTTTGAAGGTTGTCCCATGTGGGCGTTCTAAGATAACGCGCACCATACACATCAATAATACCTTTATAAAAAACATACACAAACATAAGCTTCAAAAAAAAATTGTAAACATTATAGTAAAGTATAGGAATTGTACCGCGACAAAAATGCTCCAAGGTGTCTCGCGTTGTTTTCTCGCCCATTTTTAGATACTCGTCGTTGATGTCGGTTGTGTTTACATAAGCAAGGATTCGTAACGCCGACGTACACTTTTGGATACCGGTAAATCCAAGTGCTCCTCTCCCATCCGCTTTTTGTTTAAAATAATCGTAGTTGGCTTCCAAGTCGTCGACGATGCGTAGAAACAACCGCTTACTCATTCGGAAACGACGCCTAAACATTTGGTTCAAAAATGTCGGTGCCTCATCAAAATAATCTTTCATCAAACGATCGTGTGCCGCGCGTCGGTCTCGTTCAATATAACCTCTTTTATTTTTTTCTGGTTCGGGGCGACGACAATGCTTCACATATCTCACCGCTAGTTGACAAGCACTCGTAACCGCCTCTTGCTCGACCTCCTCGTCGGTGGAATCATCGCCATCCGCAAAAAACTCTTTGAAGTAAAAATTCACCATGGATGCAGAACTAGGGGAATCCATTAAATTTTATAAAATGGAAGTGTTTTTGAGAGAGTTTTTGAGAGTGTTTGAGAAGTTTTTGAAAGAGTTTATATATATATATATATATATATATATATATATATATATATATATATATATATATATATATATATATATATAGGGGACCGCTAAAATGAAAACCACCTCCAGTTGTAAGAACCAAGAGAACCACTTTCTAGCCATTAGATCTTTAAGATCAATGGATGAGATTAAAAGTAACTAGAAATAATATTAAATGCTTTTTGTCTTATTATGTCTTTAATATAATAATCCAAAAGGGTAATTTAGTAAAATAACTCTATTTTGTCTTTATTGTTTTTTATTAGTTTTTTTTGTATTATTATAATACTTTTTATCTTTTAAACATATCTTTTTTATTAAAAATATTTTTAAATTCAGAATTTTTTAGGAGATTTTTTAAACTTTTTACAATTTAAGTTTTACGTTAAACTTTTTAAGTTTTACGTTTTTTTGGCGCGCCGTTTTTACGTCGGGTTTTTTCAAGCATCGTTTTTTTTAACACGCCGTTTTTTTAACGCGCCGTTTTTTCAACGCCGTTTTTTAACGTCGTTTTTTATGCGCCGTTTTTTAACGCCGTTTTTTACGCGCCTGTTTTTTTAACACCGTCTTTTACGCGCCGTTTTTTAACGCGGTTTTTTAAAGCCTTTTTTACGCGTCGGTTTTTTACGTTAACGTTTTTTTACGTTTTACGCGCCGGTTTTTTACGTTAACGTTTTTTTTACGATTTACGTGCCGGTTTTTTACGTTATCATTTTTAACGTTTTTACGTTTTACGCGCCGGTTTTTATATTTTACGTTTTACGTTTTACGTAAAACTTTTTACGTTTTACGTAAAACTTTTTACGTTTTACGTTTTACTTTTTACGTTTTACGTAATACTTTTTACGTTTTACATAACACTTTTTACGTTTTACGATTTACGTAAAATTTTTACGTTTTACGGCTAACGTAAAACTTTTTACGTGTTGCGTAAACCTTTTGACGTTTTACGTAAAACTTTTTACATTTTACGTTTAACGTTTTACGTTAAAAAGTCATATTTTACGTTAAAAAGTTTACGGTTTAATTTTTTTTTTACAAAAACATTTTTACGCAAAAAACGAACATCAAACTTTAGCAATAAAAGTTTGCGTTTTACGCCCCGCGTTAAAAAGTTTACGTTTTACGCCCCGCGTTAAAAAAGTTTACGTTTTACGCCCCGCGTTAAAAAGTTTACGTTTTACGTTAAAAAAGTTTACGTTTTACGCCCCGCGTTAAAAAGTTTACGTTTTTACGTGAAAAAATTTACGTTTTACGTTTTACTTAAAAAAGTTTACGTTTTACGTAAAAAGGTTTACGCTTTACGTTAAAAAATTTACATTTTACGTTAAAAAGTTTATGGTTTTCGCTTTTTTTTTGCAAAAACTTTTTACCCACCCCTCCTCTGATTCACCATCGTCCATTGTTAATTTACCCCCGGTGACAAACCAGACGAAAAAAACATCAAACTTTAGCAATAAAAACACTACAAATCAAGTCAAACCACACAAATTATTAACCCAAGAGCAAGATTCACTAAGCCAAAAAATAATACAAACAATTTTAATGAAACTTTATAAATAAAAATAAATAAAACCTTGCAAAAGTCTTTAAACCGAGCTTCAATATAACTCTGCTTTCCATAGAACCCTCAACGGTTGATTTGATCGACTTGAAATCTTCCATCGAATTCAGCCGAATCTCGGCCTCGCGAAACAACTCAGATCTCCGATTTATCAAAACCGTGGGTTTAAAAAAAATTTGGCGGAAATCAACAACCTAACGATTGAAAAATCAAACAGTCTAAAAAAACCAACACCTTGATTAATATAAATAATAATAAGAACGCCTCTTTCGAATAGAAACACACACAAACACCTAATTCTCTCTCTCTAGAAATTAGATTAAGATCTTTTATGAAAATCTTTGGATCAGAACACAAAGGGGGAAACAATTGTATCATAACAGAAATTAGATTAGAAAAGACATGAAGAAACGAACCAGATCGGGATTGGAAGATTACCGGAAGTTTGTTGTCGTCTGGGAAGGAAGAAGGAGCCGGGTGAGAGTATCATCGGAAGTTTGTCGGAAGGACACAAGCACCACCGCCGCTGCGGCTCTGTTATCGCCGCCAACTCCGCCGGTGGCTGCACTCTCTCTCTCTCTCTCTCTCTCTCTCCCCCTCTCTCTCTCTCGTCTTCTGATCTTCGTCACTGGAGTAGCATAGGTGTAGGGGGTGATGATTGATTGTGTGGGCGAGCGGCGTCGGCAGGAGGAGTCGCTGGAGCTCGGATCCTGCCGCCGATGACTAGAGAGATCGGAGAAGAAAGGACCAGGAGGTTTGAGATTTGATTGTAGAAGGTGAAACAAGTTTGTGTGTGATGTTGATTATCGAATCTCGAGAGAGGGAGATAAGAGCAGTGGGAGTTTTGATGAGATGAGATTTTAGGGATTTTGGGAGGAAAGAGGGTATGAATGGCTGAAAAGAGAAAGTCAAGGTGAAGGAGTGATTATATTTTGAAGAGAGAGAAAAGTGAGAGAATTTAAATTCTCTGGTGGTAATAAATGGTGAGAGAGAAAAGATTTAACATTTGGCTTAAATGACCAAAATAACCTTTATGTTGGCATAATCTGATTGGTTGAAAATGGTTCTCGCGGTTCTTACAACTGAGGGTGGTTTCTATTTTAGCGGCTCCCTATATATATATATATATATATATATATATATATATATATATATATATATATAGGTAAAAGGTTTAAAAATAAATAAATAAAAACTAGCCGTTTGATTAGCTAGTCGTTGCTAGTTGTTGATTGGTCATTCAAACTTCTGGAGGCGTGCTTCAAACAACGCGGGAGCAATTTTTTTCGAAAAAAATCCCACAAACGCCCATATGTAATGGGATGTGGGCGTTTTTTGGCGTTATTTTTCAAACTTTTTTTAAAAAACGCCCCACTATGAGGGTGTTAGTAACAAATTATTAAATTCTCTTCAATTGATTTAAAGTTGAATACGTGGGTATTAAATGTCTACCAACTTTTGATGAAAATAATTGCTAAGAGTTAAGTCCACACCTAATATAGCAAGAGAAATGTGCTTTTATAATATCTCTAAATGTATTATTATATAATATCTCTAAATGTATTATTGTATGGCACACGTATTAAATTAATATCTTATTTCTTTTTAAATTGATTTATTCTAGTTATTTATATAGGGTTAGGATTTAAAGAAAACGTGGGAAAGTGTGAGAACAGTTATGGATCATCCGATCAAAACAATCTATTGACTAGATTGGCGCGGTGGCGTTTTCGTAAATAACTTAAATTTTATTACGTGGACGCGCTTTATTAAGGGTAAAAAAGGTAAAACATCCTTTTCTCACATAAAACGCCGTAGAAATATAAAACGCCAACTAAATACAAAATGCCAATTTTATCACTGCATACTTTTTTCTATGTTTTTATTTAAGCTCTCAGGCTACAAAAACGCCATAAAATGTAAAACGCCATAATATATAAACGCCAACCCTTACATCCGGATAAATGTTAATTGCATTTATTGTTATAAAACAATATCCCGCCTAAACTACGCGCCAAAAAAATCCTATAAATAGAAACGTCTCACCACCTTCCGTTTGTCACACCAAAAAACACACAAAAAGCACAATGGTTCCTAAAAATACAACTCAATGTAAAACGCTAAAAAGTTGAGAGAAATCAACGATGGCAAACATCTTTTCTTTGATACTCAGTAATGTTCTGCATGAAGTTTCGCTGAATGATTTGTTAGGTGAGGGGAGTAAGATTTTGCTGCATGAGATGGACAAAATTCAAGAAAGAGGGACTGATGACATCCATATGTCATTTTGTCTTCTTTGTTGTTGAAGAAGGTTTGGATGAGTAGAAGAGACATATCCTAGTGTAAATACTACTTTGGCTTCGATGATTATAATGAAGATGACAGGCAGATAGCATCCACCCACACAAAGTCGATCTATGTCTCCAACATCCACAAAGACACTTCAACACAACAACAAAGAAAATAAACCACGCCAAACCCAAAACGCCATTTATTTGTGACACTTCTTGTAGTTTCAAAAGAAGAAAGAGACTGATGACACTAAAGATTTAGATCATAAATCGCTTCTATTTTTTTTTTAATTTTCTTTTTCTTTTGCTTGTTATGTAATTTTCAGATAAGAACAACAAATACATTAATCCTGTAATGAAAAATATAATAAAACGCCAAACGGACAAATGCTTGTGAAACGCCATCATGCCATAAAACGCCCTAAAAACTACCAAACTATAATAAAATTACTTTGAACAAGTAATATTATAATAAATCTAAAAAAAGGTTAAAACAATGTGCAAAGAGAATAAAAAAAGTCCCAACTTTATCTAAACGCCAAAATTATAGCCGTCAAGATGGGACGTGTTACACCATAAAAACAGATGAATCTGAAAACAAAACACGGTAACTGCAAACAGTAAAATGAAACGACGGAAACATAATTACTAACATTTATTATATTGAAAGCCAAATACTTGGGAAATTGAATTTATTTATCTTTTTCAAAACGCCATAATTACCTGTCATGCGCGGGAAAAAAAAGTCATTATAAAAGTAGACCATGAGAACACAAACTCAAACACGCCAAAAACATTGCCTAAAACGCCACATATTGTCCAAAATGCCAAAAACTTAAAAAAATGGCTAAGGTTATTGCATGGAGGTTTGAAGGGTCGGAGACGATGTCACACCCTAACCGATGGCGGAATCCATAACAACTATAAAGCGACAATATTTATTACATTTGTTATCCTATACTAACAAACAATACAGCCACATAAGTTATCACAGATTTCTTGCCCTCTCGAACAATACAAATCCGACAACCTAGATTTTAGGTGAGTTTTCTAGACTTCCTAGCTTGATTTGATGTAGGCTGCGACTAAACCTGCAACAGACGTTAAAACAACGTCAATACAAAAGTATTGGAGAGTATACAAGTTTTGATAGAAAAGCATAGTAGATAAAAGTGCTGCGAATTACCACATACATAAATGAGATACCTCAACACATATATTATAAGACAGATACTACCAGCTAAGTCACTCGAGCTGCGATTGCGATTGCTATTCATCCTAACTAGACCGCGTCGGGTTTTATAGTACTATACTGGTTAAGGCGGGACCTTGCGAGTATAAGTCCTAACACATATGTAACTAGCATCACGTGTAAATATGCATAGCAATTATTCGCAAGTGATAAACAGTTTAATTGTATAATTTGTTTTGATAAGTTCGATTTGATAGGAACGTATGTTACACCCAAAATGCAATAAAAAGGGTTCGAGTATACTCACAGTCGGTGTTCAGCAAGTAAACACAACTTGGTTGGATTGAAGGGAGCGCGTCTGAGATTATCCTGATTACAGATTGATAACGTAAGCGTTGAGTGGTGCGTTAAACGGTGGCGGTGAACCAAGTGTCGGATGGCCATTCGATTAGATTGATATCTTGTTTCGTATGGATGTATTTGTGTACAATGGCTTTGAAGTTTTCGTTGTAGCATCTTGAAAATAGAGAAGTATCTCTACCCTTCAGGTCGATCGAAAGAACAGTCATTCGATCGGGTAACGATCCGAAACCACTTGTAAGTCCCGTAAACCGGATCTTTCAATGATATCAAACCTAATCTTGTGAGAGTGCGGAAACCAAACACAAGATGATTCAAGATAGACCGAAAAATATGAAAAACGAAGAACACAATACCGAATCACTTTCAAACTTGCACACGTTCTATTACTTGAATAAGCAAAACGTCTAGTACAAGTTGACACACCACCAATCGCCTCTCTCTGACTCTCTGTAGGAAATTCTGAAACAATGAGGCTCCAAAGGTTTAAAAAACCTAAAACAAGTTAAAAACTTGTTTATATACATAGACAAGCCCAATTCCCTACATGGGCTCCCCTTGGGCCTGCTTGGCCCACATGGCCTAAAGCTTGGCCCAAGTGACCTATAAAGGTACACAACCTAATATAAACTAACCCGTTAAGGCCCAGTTCGTAACCATAGCCCGTTGTATTAATTTGATGCGTCAGTCTCACACTTTAGGGCCTAACAATCTCCCCTTAGACTGATGCCATCAAATTGTCTTCATAATATGAATTCAGCAACGTCTTCAACGAAGTCTGTGGTTGTCACAATGCTGTAGATGTTGTGGAAGTTCTTGACTTCTGAACTCTCAGCACTAGGTCACTTTCTTCAGCTCTTGTGGTTAGCTTCATATCAGGATCTCGATCAGCATTTGCTTGAAAATCTTGTTAAAAAATGTGAGAGGAGGATTCTCAACAACTCTTTTCTTCTTCAATCTTTGTCTTTCAAGCAGGTTCATGGTACTTTTTCGAATGTACTTTCACTGTCAGACGACATTTCGTATCCAGTTCTTCTGACTCAGGTAAATCTTGTTGTTGTGATGCTTTAGGCTTCTTCAGCAACTAACAGCATCTCAGTCTTCATCAACCCCTGTTCTTGATTGAAATCAAGTTCTGCACATGCTCACAAACTCATAAGCAAACATTTCTTATGCAACAGGGAGAGTACCACATGAACACTAGGTACATGAAATTTCATAATTTAAATTCTTTTAACTTTTGATGATCTGTCAAATCTTCAAGAACGATTATATTTTTTAATTTTAAGAAAAACAAATAAGCACACTATTTTTGGATTTTTGATTTTATAGAAAAACAAGACACTATTTTTGTGTTTTTGAATTTTTCATTTTTTTAATTTTTTAATTTAAGAACTAAAAGCAAATAAAAACTCAAAATATAAACAACTACCATAATATACAATTACAATTGCAATGGGATCAAAATTCGTTCTCAGGCAGACTAAGGAACACTTTTCAGTACGAACCTAATCAAACTGGTCTATGCGATTGCCAATATGTTTGTCCACTTAAACTTTAACGCTCAACTTTCAATTTTTCAACTTCGTGATATGCTTAAGGTAATATTATACTATTATACCCGTGTGTCCCATTCCAAGGCATACGCCCGCGATTAAGGTAAGCACAACGATTCATCATAACAGGTGAGTATACTGATGTCATCCTTTTTGATTTACAAGTTAGACCATTGGTGACAGGTCAGTACTTTCGTACAGTAGAGCGACCAATGATTTTGTCCAACGAGGGCAAGGCAAATACCTTTTTGGTACGAATTTGGCTCTTTGAGCATTGGGAATTTTCTCATTTTGAGATTTTATTCCTCAGGGTTTTTGTTCTGTTTGGGATCTTTTAGGATATCCTGACTGTGTCTAGGTCTGCATATAATCTGTTTTATCATGTTTTGATTTCTTAACAATGAACACCACAATAAATACTAATCAAATCCCGGAAATATAAACAGCACACTCTATCATGCAAGTATCTTCCCTACCACATATTTCACAAGTCCAATCCAGATTTCTGAAATCTTAACTGGGAATAGGTTGAGAAGAGAACAGAATAGATCTTTTGCAGAGATGGTATAATATACAGATCAAATGAGTTTTTCTCAGTTTGATATAGGTTTCTTGGGTTTCTTTTGGGCACTTGAGGGCCTCTTTCGGGTGTATTAGATCTATAGCGCGACAACATACAGCTAGGTCAACATGTATCTGGATGCAGCAGAAGCTGTCGTTGCCTAGCACCTCCAGGTCAGCATATATCTGGATGCAGCAGAGGAGGTACACGACTTTTTTCAGAGAAGATTTCAGAATCAGATCAAAATTGTGTGTATCGGGACAACATACAGACATTCAAATAGAAATGAGCTAATTCCAAGTGACTTTCTTTCCTGGGGTCATGTACAATTTTAGTTCCGAACAGAAGGACAGCTAAGATATCCCCGGATGATTCAACAATATAAAGACCCGAAACCTCAGATGTTGGCTATCTATGAACGCAAGATTTAAGACCATAAAATCATACGCCATTGGTATGTTACCCACATGGTACATAGTTCGTTATGTTTATATCACTTAGTATCTTTTATCATTTTGAGCGTCAAGCCTATCGACATATCACAGTAGATCCTAGTCTTTTCAGCTATGGCACCTTACATGTGTTAGTCAAGCTGTTTAACACGAACATTTATTTCACTTCCCATATAATGCAATTTATCTTTTTGGCGTTTTCATTTTTCTAATGTTTTTGTATTTTTTCTCATTTTCTCCTATTTACAGCAAACTCTTTTTGTTTTTTCTCGGTTTTCTCCCCCTAAACTCTATATATGTCTCTCTCTCCCCCTAAATTTGTGCATAAATCTTGTATTTTTGCGCAAATTTACCATTTACTAGAGAAAGGACACTTTATATACAAAGATAATGAACTAATTTTTTTTAACCGTTCTGTCATCAGATTGAAGACTAATCAAATTCAAATTAGAGTACAGAATTTAAACGGTACCTTTTGCTGATCTTATCTTACTTCTCTAATCTCCTCCAAAGGAAACATATCATCTGTAAAAAAAATTTGAACTTTTTGCAACAGTGAAATGTTACCCGTTTTTTATCTCTGGAACAACCGCTATCTACATTCCAGAGATTGTCAACAGCTCCTCCTTAGTTGTTCCTGAAAAATAAGGAGATTAGTAAGACATGGGTACCCAGGACATCGTGGTCCTGGGATTACCTGAAGCATCAAAATAAGACACTTCCTTTAAACATAAGTCCCCTTTAATTTCAAGAATTGGAGACGTTGCTGCTTTGGATTTGGGTTTCCAAATCTGTTTCGATTTAACAAACGTGTTTGTTGCCTTCGGTTGAGCAACTTTAGCTGTTTCAGGTTTATTGGTTTTAGAAAAACATTTTTGTTCCTGAGAAGCTTTGCGTTTGTTTTTAGCAGCGTTCCAATCCCCATCAGAAGGTTTAACCTTGGGATTCACATTCTTCATTGCCTTAGGTGAAGATACCTTCATTGGCTTACAATGGTATTTATCCCTTGGTGTAACCCTCTGATTTTGCACATGATAGGGTACATAGGGACGATTTGTGCAGTTCCGAGCAATGTGACCAGCAATGCCGCAATTGAAGCATGTTTGTCTCTTCACATAGAAAGCATTCTGATCAGCTTGTGTAGCTCTTGCAGGCCCTGAAGGATGAACCGGTCCTTTCTGTTCTTATTTATGTTGCACATTTCTTGCAAACGATGATGAATTCGGATGTCTATACTTGTCGTTTACAGGGTCCTTCTGTGGTGGAGATTTCCTCTGAGTTTTCTTATTTTGTGTAGACTGCACGTCTTGTTCAGAAATCTCTCCAGTCTTTCCGAAGGCTTTGTTAGCACAGTCAAATGCAAATTTTTCACATTTGCCATTACTGACTGGCTTAACAAAGGCATTTTTCACAACACGGGCCTTTTGAGGACTATTGCTGCCCGTTGAGGACTGTGGAGAGCCTGCTTGTCTTTGATGTTTAGGCTTCTTCTTTCCGCGTCCTTTACCTGCTCGCTTCGGATCTTGTTGCTTGATCTGAACCTTTTCATCACTAACAGAAGGTTCCAATTGTTCAGCTTGCGCACTTGGAGCCTTGTTCACGCCAGTCTTCTCTTCATCCTTCATGTCATCAGCTTTGACAGAATTGGAGAGTTCAGGTTTATCGGATGAAATACTAGAAACTTTAGCAGAAACTTCAGCTGAAACATTTGACGAATTTTCAGCACAAGATGGTTCTACACATGACGCCTTTGAGCAGAATCCACTAGAATCAACTGATTCCAATTTCTCAGAATCAGCTGCTTCAGATGATTCACATTTAGAATTAGATGGTTCAGCTGGCTCATTTGTTTCGTTTGCCATTTCAGTCTCTGTTACACAAGCATCAACATTTTCGTCCAAACCATCAGGCCTGAAATTAATCACAGAGTGAAAAAATGAGCCAAAAATGTCACACACATGAGAATTTGATGCTTGTTCATCTCCAACGACACCTTCAACTTTAACTTCATCTGCAGGGGAAGACGAAGCATTAGGATCAAAAGTACCCTTTGAAACAAAATGTTCCGAAGGAGTCGTTCGTTTATCAACAAGTCTGCTGTTGATTGATGACTTATCAGTTTTAGGACCGTAAGCCATCTTGTCCTCATTCATCAATTCCTCCTCAGTCATGGGTAAATATGTGTAGTTGTCATTATAAGGAGGAGGAACTTGATTGAATCCCAACCCACACCCCTTCTTTTTCTTGTATGCAAGTTGCTGATCACACAGATTTTTGACCATTTACTGGAAGACTCATATTTTTTAATGTTAAGTTCGTTAATTTGATATCTTTCTCTAATATCTTTCAGTTATTTGATCAAAATGCATACCTTCTCCTGTGCCTCTAAGAAATGGGTTGTTTTTACACTTACATCATCCTTAAGTTTGATAATGTCTTTTTGCTGAGCTTCAATTTTTTCTTTAAAAAGTTTTTCATTTTTAGCCAAAGTGAAATTTTTTCTTTTAATGTCATTATAATCTTCGATTAGCTCAGTGTTATGTAACCGATATGCCTCATTTCTTTCTCTACACCCAGGAGTGCAAAATACAGAAAGTATCTCTTCACGTTCTTTAGTAATTTCTCGAGCCAAGGGTTTGTTAAACATAAATGCTGAATTTTGTGCTGAATCAGCAGAAGTGGATGAGCACACTGTAGCAGATGTGTTGCCTTGAGTAGATTGCTTGTCAGCATTTCCATATGATTTGATGAGTGATATCCGCTCATCTGACTTCATTTTGTAACAGTTGCAGTTGGTTATCAATATTATCTGATTAACATTTCTAAACCAACTACAGTTCGCCTGATCTGGAATCCCTTTTACAGCATCCAGAAGCTTTCTATTGCTCATGTGAGTAGACACCACCATCTCTGCCTTCTCCATTTTAGAGAGCCGTTCAGCAAACCTGCCTGTAAGTGCTTCTATAGATTCACCATATGAGTATCTGAATCCTTGGAGTTCCTGCTCAAACACCTCTCTCTTAGAAGACATTTTTAAGATGTGATCCCCAAAAAATGTGTGCTTTTAACTATTTTCTCAACACAATCCCAAAGCAAGAACCTGTGTACTCGCTAACTCAAACCCTTTGCACGCGAATGATCCCGCTTTTTGAACCGCACTTCAAAAATCTTTCAAAACCGTTATCACGAACAAACAAACCTTTTTTTATTATTTTTTAATTAATATATAAGAAAACTAATTATTATTATTATGAATGATTAAGTAATGATGATCTAATGATTAAAATAATAATAATTATTATTATTTTTTATTAACAAAATAATAACTGTATGTCTGTCTTCTTCGTTCAAAAACAAACCGCAACCCTAATTTCAAACTTAAGCCGCCACTATAATTTTCAAAACAAGTTCACCGTTGCAGGTGGTCACAACTGGAGAAGGATGATGACGGTGATGAGTGGATTGGTAACGACGACGAAGAAGATGCAGGTGGTGGTCGTCGGAAGCCGGAGAAGATGATCGGAGATGACGAGGGTTATGGTTATGGAGGAGTGATTGACGGTGACACAGATGATCAGACTCGAAAATGGTTAATTAAGGTAGGCTGATGACGACGAATGATGACGAATGATGATGATGATGTTGCAGGTATGTTATGATCAGACCGGAGATGCAGGTATGGAGATGACCGGAAATCAGTGGACTCGAGAACTCACCACTCGAAACCTTGGTTACGACTTGTGATGAAATGGTAGTGTACTCGAAACCTGGTGACAGACTCGAGACCTCTTAAAACTCGATGTGGCTGATTGCGACTCGAGAATGAGGTTGCGACTCGGAGATGAACAACTCGAGACCTTGAAAGATGAAAGGAGCTCTGGTTGCGACTCGAAAGGTTGCGACTCAAAAGTTGCAGGAGCTCTGGTTGCGACTCGAGACCTTCTGTGGTGTTGTGAAGATGACTCGAGACCGTATATTAATTGAGTCGAGACCTTTGAAGTTGTGAAGTTGAGTCGAGACTGTGATGATCGCAGTGAAGTTGTGAAGATGGAATGTGATTGCGACTCGAGAACAGTGTGGAATAGATATTTTGGGAGTCGAAACCGTTGAGATGATAACTCGAGACCAGTGAAGATGATTCGAGACCTTAAAATCAATTATGAAATCAAGTCGAGACCGTGAAGAGTAGAAACCGTGATGACTCGAGAACGTGGTTGACAGATCTAATGTACGGTGGTGGTGACAAATTTTCAAAAGATTCTGTCAAATCAACAAATCACCGAAAATTTGTGAAAATTTTAAAATCAAGATATTTCCAAAATTTTTAAAAATTACGTTTAATCCTTTTAACAGCCCTTCTCAAAATCAAAACACCAAAATATAGTGTTTTTTTTTTAATAAATTTCGATGAACACCACGAAGAACACGAAGAACACCAACCCAAAAATAATGAAAATCTTGAACCTTTGATATCAAACCGAGCCTAGAAACAGGTTCTAATGGCTCTGATACCACTTGTAAGTCCCGTAAACCGGATCTTTCAATGATATCAAACCTAATCTTGTGAGAGTGCGGAAACCAAACACAAGATGATTCAAGATAGACCGAAAAATATGAAAAACGAAGAACACAATACCGAATCACTTTCAAACTTGCACACGTTCTATTACTTGAATAAGCAAAACGTCTAGTACAAGTTGACACACCACCAATCGCCTCTCTCTGACTCTCTGTAGGAAATTCTGAAACAATGAGGCTCCAAAGGTTTTAAAAACCTAAAACAAGTTAAAAACTTGTTTATATACATAGACAAGCCCAATTCCCTACATGGGCTCCTCTTGGGCCTGCTTGGCCCACATGGCCTAAAGCTTGGCCCAAGTGACCTATAAAGGTCCACAACCTAATATAAACTAACCCGTTAAGGCCCAGTTCGTAACCGTAGCCCGTTGTATTAATTTGATGCGTCAGTCTCACACTTTAGGGCCTAACAGTAGGACACTTAGGGAGAACAAGTTCACAGCAGGGTTGTCACTCGATCGGATTGCAATCCGATCGGGTAGCAATCCGTTGGTCATTGAGCATGTTGAAAATTGTTTAAGTGTTGAAGCTCCAAATGTCACATGGTCGGATGGTCGTTCGATCGGACGACAATCCGTTCGACGTTCAGATCTTTGAAAAGTTGGAAATAAAAGCGTAAGTGTGGGCCAAGTGTAAGCCGATCGGATGGCTGTTCGATCGGATGGCAATCCGATCGGACGACAATCCGTCCGAATGACCCGATCGTCTTTGACACTTGACTGTTTCGAAAGATTTGCGGTTTTCTCTAGACGGTATGACAACGTGCCAAGCAACAGAAACCCCATCAAGACTCAAGTGACTCGATCGAACAGGAATCACCCTAGTCCGATTAGTCCACTGTACGAGACGGTTGTTCATGTTTAACCTGAAATCGGTAGTCTCTTTGATAGAACTAAGATCTTGAGCTGAAATATCACTAAGAAAGAGTAGAAGATCAGAACGAGCTCAGATTCTATCGGTTTTGAATGCATTGAGTGTAAAAGAGTTGAAAGAAAGTTGGAAAACCATCTTTCAATCCTTTTATCCATGAATATGTGCAGATCTTTGTGAAAGTGTTGTTTAATCTTGTGGAAATCCTTTAGATCTAAGTGGTTCTTGGTGGAATGAGGCCGACACTTGAAGTTCATAAGAACTCCATGATGATATCCTCCTAGAACACCTCAAATCCATTGATTTCACGCTTAAAAGTTAAGATTCAAAAGAGAAAATGATGAAGAGGTGCGTGTAGATCATAGAAGTATAAGATTTGAGGTAGAAACTTACAAGAATTGCGAGAAATCGACTACAAATAGCCACAAAGCATGTTGGTCGAGTGAGAGCTGTCACATCACTTGAACAATGATGTGACAAGGGCTATTTATAGGTGAAGAGGAGAGAAGGTGATAGGGTGCCATGGATTGGATGGCTATCCGATCGGGTGACGCTTTGATCGGATGGCCATTCGATCGGTTAGTCATCCGATTGAGGGCATCCGGCGAGTTGCGTTTCGACGTTTCGTTTTGTTCGTTAAGCATTGCGATAGTTTGGTTACACATCTTCATACCCACATTCATATGTTTATTATAATTAGTCACAAAGAGTCGTATAAATATCCACATTTCAAAGTCTGCGTTGCGACAATCGAGTTGCGCATTTCGAATATGTGTTGCGTTGCGACACATCACGGCTATCGAGGAGGGTAGAATAGGTCCTCACTCAACGTCATCGTGAGTGTTAGTACGTGCGATGTGATGTGTTATAGCGATAAAGTATGCGTAAAATGCGAAAATACTGCGAAATAGCGATGTATGTGATATAGCTACATTTTGATCCGAATCTCTGGTGCTAGGCGTAACGAGTATAACGAGTAGTAACAACGCACGAATGTGCGGGTTGTTACAGTCTCCCCTGCTTTAGGAAATTTCGTCCTAAAATTAATCCACAAGAAGGGTTGCAAGGATCGATGCGAGTGGGAGTAGCGATTAAGAGCATCGAAATAAGCGAGCGATCAATTGAAATTCGACGAGCGAGAGTGTTGCGATGACTGGCGATGGCAGGAGTAAGGCGATTTGTATAACAAAAGATGGCAACACACGAAGAGCGATCCAAAAGTGTTTTGTATTCTTGAAAAGTTGATTAATTCGAAAAGGTTTGGAGAAACTTGTTTATGAAAAACCTTTCCACAGTGCGGTGTTAAACTGTTTTGATGTTCACACCAGCGCTATGAGTGGGGTTTTTATTAGGTTACTAAAAGATTTTAGGGTGTTTAAAACTCGTTTTACGAAATTTTCTCGTCACGCGGCAGTAACTTGAGTCGATTGTCACACCAACGTTACAAGATAATCTCGTTTTGTACAAAGGTTTTGATCAAATTTTAGAAAAAGTTTTGTAGGAAAAAGCTTTGTTTACACAAAGGTTTTAATAATATCAAAATTTTAAATTTAAAGTCGGCCCCGCATGGCACTTTCCCACGAAAGTTCGGCAATATGGCTAAAACACTTATATATAGGAAGTACCAGCGGCGTATCCACCATGTTTTAGCCATATGGCTTCCGTCCCGTGAGGCGGTGTCATGTGTGTCGACATAGTACTGATAGATTTCGATTCTCTCGGTCCACGCGAAAGATGGTTGGACCAAGTGTAAGAGAAAGATTGAGCCAACTGAGCGGTGAAGTCGTTTACGAACTCAGTTTAGCGACACGAGCGAGTGCGATAAGCGGAAAGCTAAAAGCGAAAAGCGATAATCGACGAGCGATAGCGGCAACCGTCGAGCGATAGGCGACGATCGATGCATTGCAATCGATGGGAACATGCTATTTGATTAGATTCAACAACACCTCAAGTTTCAACTAACATTAAGCCCCACATGGCCTTTTTCCACGAAAATCTGCTGATATGGCTAAAACACTTATATATAGGAAGTACCAGCGGCGTATCCACCATATTTTAACCCTATCAGTTTCGTCTCGTGAAGCGAGGTCATGTGTGCTAACATAACACAAATAACATAAATAACGGTAAGCGATAGTGATGGCGATAACCGTTAAGCGATACACGACGAGCAATGGAGCAATACACAAGCGATAGAGAGACACCCATGATATGCGATAGCGCGATACTCATAATAAGCGATTTAGCGAAACACACATCAGGCGATTGAGCGATTTAGATTGCGAGATAGGTTCCGGCGATAATGCGATAGCGAGCGTGTTGACTTACGGAAAGTCTAGCGATGACACGCTTTGATTTGCGATTGAGGTTGTTACGCCTTGCGATGTAGTTTAGTGTGCCGAAAATAGATTTAATAGTATACTTGGTCTAATAACGTTCAACTTGTATGGCACTTTCTTCCCAAAACATTGGTTGGCATGGCGAAACATTTATATATAGGAAGTACCATTGGCGTATCCACCATGCTTCCACCACACGCCTCTGCCCCGTGAATAGGTGTCACACTGTGTCGACATGGTCAAGATGCTTATATATAGGAAGTACCAGCGGCGTATCCACCACGCTTAACCATGCTTTTAACGTTATGGCATTATTGAAATTTATTACGGTCCCCGTGCACTGACCAACATAATCCCGCGTGCACCCGTGATTAAGTTGTCCCTTGCACGTTTATCACAACTCGTTTCAAGAACGCATAGTAGGGGTAAAACACATTATATAGTATACAGTGCTAGTATTTAATCTGTGCGCGAGTGCGAGAGAATGAGAGATAAATATAGTCCACATTGCGTCGAAAAATAGAGCAAATTCAAACATATAAAAGGAATTAACAGCGGAAATCGTAGCATTACAACAACATTGGAAGCATAATTTATGTTGCTGTGGAGGACTTCTGCGGAGTCTGCGATCGTTGCTGAAATTCCTCAAGTCTGCGGCCCCGTGCGGCAGTGCTGGCTGGGTAAGATGACCATACCAGTTGCAATTTGCGCAAAAGTGACAGCTAGCTTCTGGCGGGTGATGATACGTACACATGAGACACAGGGGATGAGTTCCGCTGTAGTCACGCTTCGAGTGAACTGGAATTGCTTGAATAGGTTCCGGTTGCAACATATCAGTTGTTGAAGAGTTTGGGCTCATGGTCTTTCGTTTACGGCTGGGCTGAGCTTTCTAAGGCGATGCGTTATCCTCGGAGGATTCGTCTGAGGACTCACTTGAAGAATCGTCGGTAGAATCATCGGAGGAATCGATGACGACTGCTTGATGAGCTTGTTTGACAGGATTCTTGGAGAAGAATCCGTCCAAGACTCGTTTATCATTGATTTCTGCGGCCAAGCGGTAGGTTTCTTTGATGGTAGCAGGTCTTGCAGCTTCAACAAAATCTCCCACACATTCAGGCAAGCCGCGAATGTACTTCGTGATGGCTTTTTCTGAAGTGTTGACTTGACTTGGGCAGATTATGCTAAGCTGTTTGAACCTTGCGGTGTAGCCAGTATTGTCACCTTCGACCTGCTTGATTTCCCAAAATTCGTCTTCTAGCTTCTGGACTTCGTGGGGAGGGCAGTACTCTTTCTTCATGAGCTCTTTCAGCTCATCCCAAGAGAGAGCGTAAGCTGTGGAGATCCCACGTTTGTTACGTTCGGCTGTCCACCAGTCGAGTGCTTGCGATTGAAATACTCCGGTAGCGCAAGTAGTACGGAAACCATCGGGACACCCACTGTGACGAAGGGTAACTTCGATAGAATCGAACCACTGGAGCAGCTGAGAGACACTTCCTTCACCGGTGAATTCCATCGGATCACAGGCTTTGAAGTGTTTGTAGAGGAAAGCAGATTGCGACGCTTCCGTCTTAGAGTCTTCCGAGGTTCGAGAGTTGCTGAGAGAGTGCACTTGAGCAACAATTTGAGGAATAACCTTGGACACTTACTTGGCCACAAGCGAGGCAATCCTCTTCTCGGCACTTCGTTTGGCTCTTCTCCTAGCTGTTTGTCTCGAGGTAGAGTCGTTGGAAGACATCTAGACATAGAGAGTTTTGGAGTGAGATTCGATCATAATGATTTTGAGTTTTATAATAGATTTAACATAGGAGCCACATAGGAGACACGAGATTCCTTAAGTTCCCATACAATTGATTTGCTTGTATATGTATATATATAGGTTCGTATAAACTATACCTTTATGCTTGCATAGATAGCGCGAGGACGCGATGCGGAGAGAGGGAGCGAGAGCGAGTAATTAGACATTAGCTTTGTTACGAACATTCGGTTTTCATTTTAGATTGCGATGGTTGTGCGACTTGTGCGTTTACAAAAGCAGGGAGCGAAAATCGATAAATCGAGAAATCGATAAAGCGTAAAGTTATAAATCGTAGCCACATAAGCGTAAATAGGTTCAGTAAAGCGTAAAATCAGCAAGTCATATGCTAGAGAAATAGATAGAGTGCCTCGGTTGTTTAGGCGTCGACTACCCATGGTAACCCAACTATACCCAACAAGTTCGTGCACACGCGTTGCCCTAGAAGACTTATGCTCCCACTGGGATACAGCTCATGGCATTCGTCTTCCTAGTCATTGCGTGGCTCAAGTTATCGTTATAGCCGAGTCCTTGGTGAGAGCTTTTGAAAACCATTTTATAGAGAGTGGAACGGTTCATTAAGATATGGGTTTCACCTCTGACTTAATACCTTCGCTCCTAACTGTGGTTGTGCTCTTCGAATAAGTCCGGGAGTTCCACTAGATTTTGAAATGGAGACTTTCGTTGAGTTATGGATGTCACTCCTAGCTCGACGAAAAGTTCTCGTGCTAGAAAAATGCGATGAGTGAGCAATCTTATCGAGAGTTCTTGGTTTTCACGCCTGATCTCGACTGGATCACTCGGTTGTGTTATGCGAGTATTTTCGAAAACGTGTGTATTGTGTTGGCCTTAGGAAAGGCTAAGTAATATTCAAGCCTTAGGAAAGGCTCTTCGCGTGAAATTGTAGTATGCGGTGTTCACGCGAAGTTGTAGTTTTAGCGGATTCGAACGAGAGTATCAATTAGGCCCGTGCAAATCCTACTTGGATCGCACTAGTCGGCCCGTTGGTACCTAGACTATAGACTAGGTCGTTTCTAAGACATTGACCCGGACTAGGTCAAGTCTGGCCTAATTCCCTATAGTTATGGCTCTGATACCAATCTGTCACACCCCAACCGATGGCGGAATAATCGGGGCGCGACACTAGGCGAATCAGATTGCTCAAGAGAATCCATAACAACTATAAAGCGACAATATTTATTACATTTGTTATCCCATACTAACAAACAATACAGCCACATAAGTTATCACAGATTTCTTGCCCTCTCGAACAATACAAATCCGACAACCTAGATTTTAGGTGAGTTTTCTAGTCTTCCTAGCTTGATTTGATGTAGGCTGCGACTAAACCAGCAACATACGTTAAAACAACATCAATACAAAAGTATTGGCGAGTATACAAGTTTTGATAGAAAAGCATAGTAGATAAAAGTGCTGCGAATTACCACATACATAAACGAGATACCTCATCACATATTTATAAGACATATACTACCAGCTAAGTCACTCGAGTTGCGATTGCGATTGCTATTCATCCTAACTAGACCGCGTCGGGTGCTATACTGATCGGATGGCTGTTCGATCGGATGGCAATCCGATCAGACGACAATCCGTCCCAACGACCCGATCGTCTTTGACACTTGACTGTTTTGAAAGTTTTGCGGTTTTCTCGAGACGGTATGACAATGTGCCAAACAACAGAAACCTCATCAAGACTCAAGTGACCCGATCTAACAGGTATCACCTTAGTCCGATCAGTCCACTATTCAAGACGGCTGTTCATGTTTAACCTGAAATTGGTAGTCTCTTTGATAGAACTCAGATCTTGAGCTGACACATCACTAAGAAAGAGTAGAAGATAAGAACGAGCTCAGATTCTACCGGTTTTGAGTGTATTGAGTGTAAAAGAGTTGAAAGAAAGTTGGAAAACCATCTTTCAATCCTTTTATCCATGAATATGTGTAGATCTATGTGAGAGTGTTGTTTAATCTTGTGGAAATCCTTCAGATATGAGTGGTTCTTGGTGGAATGAGGCCAACACTTGAAGTTCATAAGAACTCCATGATGACATCCTCCTAGAACACCTCAAATCCATTGATTTCACGGTTAAAAGTTAAGATTCAAAAGAGAAAATGATGAAGAGGTGCGTGCAGATCATAGAAGTACAAGATTTGAGGTAGAAACTTACAAGAATCACGAGAAATCGAGAGAAAATAGCCCCAAAGCGTGCTGGTCGAGTGAGAGCTATCACATCGCTTGAACAGTGATGTGACAAGGGCTATTTATAGGTGAAGAGGAGAGAAGGTGATAGGGTGCCATGGATCGGATGGCTATCCGATCGGGTGACGCTTTGATCGGATGGCCATTCGATCGGTTGGTCATCCGATCGAGGGCATCCGACGAGTTGTGTTTCGACGTTTCGTTTTGTTCGTTAAGCATTGCGATAGTTTGGTCACACATCTTCATTGTGACAACCCTCATAATTACATGTATCCGTACGACTAATTAATATTAAATTGTGCTTATTGATTGTGCAGAAAAATTGACTAAATGATCCTGTATGCTCTTCTATGTGTTGAGAATTAATTGTGTTACAAAAGATGCATAAAAGACACTATACGGTACAATTTAACACTTTAACGGAACGGTACTTAACCGAACAACCGGACACTACCCGGGACACCAAAATTTTGTCAGAAACATTACTTTATTATTGTTAACTAATTATGGTCTCAAAATCTCCACACACTACAAAAATATGTCATGCACTTACTACTTTAGAAAATACCCTAAACCTTCTAAGTAATCACCTACTTATAATAAAAACTTACAATTAACCCCCCCCCCCCCTTCATATTTTCGGCTCACATAGGGGCCCCACCATAATCATCACTAAATCCCTAATAAATATTCCCTTTTCATTTGATTGGACCTCCTTATTTGATGCTCTTGCCAAGAAATGCTAGAAGAAGTCTTGTGAAGCTTGGAGCTTGGAGTCTTGAAGAAACATCACACCTTGCTCTCTCACGCCATTTTCATCACCATTCTTTGTTCACAAGTTCATCCCTAGCCTTTGTGCTAGTTGTAAGTCCCCTATTTAACTTTTGGTCACTTCTACGTTGATTATTCGAAAGATTGTAGTTGATGTGTAACACAAGAACATAAAAGAGAATGAACTAGAAAATGGACATAAACTTACATAAAATCTGGTTGGATTAAGTTAGTATAAGCATGCATGTTGTTTGATCATTAATTTATTGATAAACCCGTTGTTAGGACACTTGTTGATGCGTTTTTAGTAACATTTACACTATAAACAGCATGCTGATTAGCATTTTCAGCCAACTTCAACTGGCTGTAACTGGATCATTATTAATCGAAAAACTGATTTTCTGAAGCCTAAATTATGCTATTTCGAAAAACGGTTCTAATGGCACTGGAATCATAAATTTTGGACTTCGTTTACTATTTTTAACAGTCTGTTTTTGGACAGCAGCTCAAGCTGCGTTTTTACTGTAGAAAAGGTGTGTTATGTTTTTCATCATAACTTAAAATCTGTGTAGAATTAGGTCATGAAATTTGTACTGTTGATGGACACTGATGTCGTTGTAATTCTCCAACTGAAATTTCGTCAATCGGACTTACGATGAATTTTAAATGAATTTTTCCGTGGACTGCAGTCAGAAAGTGATGAATTTGATTGCAGTCCGGTAAATGATTTTCTATAAAATATTGGTAATGAACTGTACCCCGATATTTTTACACAATAAAATGATTCTGTAAAAATTTGGGAATTTTGGAGAAGGTTAACTATTTTATTAAAATGCCCGAAAACAATCCAGTTTTGGATATTAAAGCTGAAATGACCTAAGTAGTGATTTGCGTGTCTAAATGTCGAGTATGTTATCTGAGGATGATCTAACATGTTATATGTCAATAAAAGTGTTATGTGCAATATCGTATGCTTGCTCTTGAATAGCTATAAGTGGAACATTTATATGGGTGTGAACTATTAAAGTGAGTGCATGTTATGTAGTAGATACATGTAGGAACTTTGTGCTCTATTTGAAAACACTAAATGACTAACTGGTAATCATATTAGGGCGTGATTGACCGACCATGACTGTTAGCTATTTTTGGGAGTCAAACCGAGCAACCGAGGTGAGTTCACACACTTTCTATAAGGCATGGGATTCCTGGTGGTTTGGGAATGGGATAAAGAATTAAAACGATACCTACATATCCTCCTTGGGTAGGATATGTACGACCATCCTCCTTGGGTAGGATGCCAATATTAATCCTGCGTATTCTCCTTGGGTAGAATACGTACGTTCGTCCTCCTTGGGTAGGACAACAACCTTAAAACTTACTAGACAAAACTCTATCATGAAGTCCCTCAATTTATATCGACTTAATCGTCGAGGCCAATGGCGAGCGGGTCATTAGTTAATAGCGCTATTAGGTTTAACAAACCTCACACCGTGCCAGTCGGACAGGCGTGTACTAATGGACTATGGTCAACATGGTCAGCCTCCTGTGTGCACGTTCAAAACATTTATGGATTGCCGACCTAGTACTTTCAGCGGCACAGAAGGAGCTGTAGGCCTTCTTCACTGGTTCGAGAAGCTTGAGTCTGTTTTTGAGATGTGTGAATGCCCTGAAGATCGTAGGGTGAAATATGCTACTGGAACACTCGAAGGTGCTGCGTTAACCTGGTGGAAAGCACAGGTTCAACTGCTAGGGCTGGCGGTTGCTAATGTCACCCCATGGAACGGTTTCAAAGAACTGATTAAAGAAGAGTACTGCAGTCGTGACGACATCCACAAGCTGGAAGTGGAATTTTTCAATTTGAAGATGACGGGGTCTGAGATCGAGGCATACACGAAGTGGTCAAACGAGCTGGCCATCTTGTGTCCTACAATGGTGGACCCTCCCATCAAACGTATTGAGCTGTACCTCAAGGGTCTTGTACCAGAGATTCAGAGTCACGTAACCTCAGCTAATCTTGGCACCATACAGCAAATCATCAAGTTGGCTTATCATCTCACTGATCAGGCAGTTGAGCAGAACAGGCTGCCCAAGCATATTAGCGCTACTACTTCTGATGCTCCCCATGATAATAAGCGCAAGTGGGATGGAAATTCGGGCAGGGGATGGATCTTATCCCTATCGATCTTATCCCTATCGTTCTGGGTAGTTTCGACGTCATTATTGGGATGGATTAGTTATCTCGTCAGCAAGCGGAAATTCTTTGCAATGAGAAGATCGTCCGTATTCCTCGTTCTGGTAAAGAACCTCTCGTAATTCGTTGCAACAAGAGTGGTGCTGTCGTAGGCATTATCTCTTTCCTTAGGGCCCAGAAATGGTTGCGAAAGGGCCACACTGCTATTCTAGCCCTCGTTTCTGATACATCTTCGAAGGAAAAGAAGATAGAAGACATTCCTATCATGCGTGACTTTCCTGAGGTATTTCTCGAGGAATTACCCGGTCTTCCGCCTCATCGGCAAGTCGAGTTTCAAATCGAGCTAGCTCTTGGAGCAACGCCCATAGCTCGAGTACCTTATCGTCTAGCTCCATTAGAACTTGAAGAATTGTCCATGCAACTACAAGAACTCTTGGAAAAGGGTTTCATACGTCCTAGCTCTTCGCCTTGGGGAGCTCCAGTGTTATTTGTGAAGAAGAAAGTCGGTACCTTCAGAATGTGCATCGACTACCGCGAACTCAACAAGGTGACAGTGAAGAATCGTTATCCTCTTCCACGTATTGATGACTTATTCGACCAGTTGCAAGGGTCGAGCTATTACTCTAAGATTGATTTGAGATCGGGATACCATCAGCTGAGAGTCCGAGAGGAGGATGTCTCCAAAACAGCATTCAGAACTCGTTACGGCCATTACGAGTTTCTGGTTATGCCCTTCGGATTAACGAATGCACCTGCGGTCTTCATGGATCTCATGAACCGAGTGTGCAAACCCTACCTAGATAAATTTGTCATAGTCTTCATCGACGACATCCTGATCTATTCTAAGAGTCAGGAAGAACACGAGCAACACCTGAGGCTTATTCTGGAACTTCTTCGAAAAGAGCAGTTGTATGCCAAGTTTTCGAAATGTGACTTCTGGCTTCGCGAAGTCCACTTTCTAGGCCATGTGGTAAACATGGATGGGATTCATGTAGATCCATCCAAGGTTGACTCGATCAAGAACTAGCCTGCACCCCGTACACCAACAGAAATCCGCCAATTCTTGGGTTTGGCAGGATATTACAGAAGGTTTATCAAAGATTTCTCCAAGATTGCGCAACCTCTCACTTCACTGACTGAGAAAGGTGTCACCTATCGTTGGGGTGATGAACAGGAGTCCGCATTTCAGCACCTGAAAGATAGACTTTGTAGCGCGTCTATCCTCTCATTGCATGAAGGCACAGATGATTTTGTGGTTTATTGCGACGCTTCCATCCAAGGACTTGGTTGCGTATTGATGCAACGTGACAAGGTTATTACCTACGCATCGCGCCAACTTAAAGTTCACGAAAGGAACTACACTACGCACGACTTGGAATTGGGAGCAGTTGTTTTCGCGCTTAAGATATGGAGACATTACCTGTACGATACCAAGTGCACCATTTACACCGATCACAGGAGTCTCGAGCATATCTTCAAGCAAAAGGAATTAAACATGCGACAACGCCGATGGGTCGAGCTCTTGAACGATTATGAATGCGCTATCAAATACCACCCGGGTAAGGCCAATGTTGTGGTCGACGCCCTCAGCCGAAAGGATACTATACCTAAGCGTGTACGTGCGTTACAGCTTACCATCCAATCTAACCTTCCCGCTCAGATTCGCGATGCTCAGGTTGAAGAATTGAAAGCAGAGAACATCAGGGCTGAGTCCCTACGAGGATCGAGGAAACGATTAGAACAAAAGGAAGACGACGCCTACTATGTTAACGGGCGCATCTGGGTTCCACTTTATGGAGACTTACGCGAGCTTGTGATGGATGAAGCACATAAGTCTCGTTATTCAGTACATCCTGGTTCGGATAAGATGTACCACAACCTAAGGTCGACATACTGGTGGCCTGGTATGAAAGCCAACATAGCAACCCACGTCAACAAATGTTTGACTTGTGCGAGAGTCAAGACTGAATATCAGAAACCGTCAGGCCAACTCCAAAAACCAGAGATCCCGAAATGGAAATGGGAGCAAATTTTCATGGATTTCGTTACTGGCCTGCCCAGATCTCAACGTGAAAATGACACCATTTGGGTGATCGTGGATCGACTGACCAAATCTGCACATTTTCTGGCTATTATGGAAACAAATAAGTTTTCTACCCTAGCAGACATTTGCCTAAAGGAGGTGGTATCAATGCACGGAGTGCCAACCTCTATTATATCTAATCGTGACGCGCGTTTTACATCCGAATTGTGGCAAGCTATGCACAAGTCCTTTGGCTCTCGATTAGACATGAGCATGACATATCATCCACAGGCGGATGGGCAATCTGAACGCACCATCCAAACCCTTGAAGACATGCTTAGGGCATGTGTAATCGATTTTGGTAATGGCTGGGAAAAACACCTCCCGTTAGTGGAGTTTTCATATAACAACAGCTACCACACCAGCATCCAAGCTGCTCCGTTCGAGGCATTATACGGAAGGAAGTGCCGATCACCTCTTTGTTGGGCAGAGGTTGGCGACAGTCAAATCACTGGCCCAGAGCTTGTAGTAGATACAACCGAGAGAATTGCTCAGATACGACAACGAATGGCGGCAGCTCGCGACCGTCAGAAAGGCTATGCGGATAAGCGAAGGAAACCACTCGAGTTCCAGGTTGGGGATCGAGTGCTACTTAAAGTCTCACCTTGGAAAGGTGTAGTTCGTTTTGGCAAACGAGGCAAACTCAATCCGCGTTATGTCGGACCGTTCGAAATCATTGAGAGAATTGGCAAAGTCGCCTACAAGTTGAATCTACCTGAAGAACTCAGCGAAGTTCACAATGTTTTCCATGTGTCGAATCTGAAGAAGTGTCTGTCAGATGAGACCCTAATAGTTCCCTTAAAGGAGCTCACAATCAACGACCAGTTGCGATTCGTCGAGGAACCAGTAGAGATTACTGATCGAGATGTTAAGATTCTCAAGCAAACCAGAATACCTCTTGTTCGAGTTCGTTGGAACTCCCGTCGTGGCCCAGAGTATACCTGGGAACGAGAAGACCAAATGAAACTCAAGTATCCCCAGTTGTTTAAGAAAAGTGCAACCACTACTGAGGCTGAAGCTACTGCAGAATTTCGGGACGAAATTCCAAACCAACGGGGGGATGATGTGACACCCCAGGAAAACTAGTAAACAACGCAACTTAACTAGCTTCCTCAGTAACCACGTGCTAAATTTTGGGACGAAATTTTTGTAGGATCGTGATCTGACCCGAATGAGTCGTTCAGAGGAGCTTTACTCTGTTTCAGGTGCGGAATAACAAGAAACAAAGCTAGAAACAGCTGATTCTTCACTTTAGCTACTGATTGTATTGATTTGAACTCAATTACACTCAGTCTTCACACCGGCAGCACTTCGGTGTGGAATACAAGACAACTGTTACAGTCTTCGCTCAAAGGACCCCTATATATACTATCCAGATTTTGCTCCAGATGACAATCTGACCACATGAGCGAAATCAGCAATTGTGATTTCGCCTGAAATCACCTGTCTGACACTATGAGCGAAATCAGCACCTTATACACATACACTCTCCTATTTTCTCGTAAAACATGCCCTAATCTATACAATGCAATCTAAGACTCGATACAAGACGAAGTCGACAGATGTAGTGCACCAACAGACTCCCCCTCAGATGTTGACGAGTCGTCCATCGAGTCTTTGACAATGTCATGTCTTTACTTCTTTAGTCTTGATCAGTCTCTGGGCTTCTCTCTCTCTGTCTTTATTAACAGACTCCCCTTTAACAATATCTACTTGAATATCTTCAGACTCCCCCTCTCGATTTGCTGGCATTTCTTTGTTCTTCAGCAACATCTGCTTCAGGATCTTTGTCTGGCTTTCACAAGTCCAAGATAGTTGCCTGGCTTTAACTTTGACCACAGAGTCGAGACTTGGCTCTAGCTCTATCCACAAAATCTTCAGGATCGATCAGCCTGGCTCATACTTTGACTTCAGAGTCTACAGAAATCAGAAACCTGGCTTTTTTCAATCCGAGTCCTCAGGTATCGTAACCTGGCTCTCGTTCAGCTTAGATCTCAGGATTGAATTAACCTGGCTCAACATAACCTGCATAAACTCTACCTCAAAGTAAGATTTGCATTTAACAATTTGAGTATAAACGTATGTACCAACAATAACTCCCTCTCATAACACTTCCTCTATGATGAACCACTTGTTGATATAAAAACTCATTTGATGTTCAAGACACACTCCTCCTCTCAACAAAGTCATCGTGTTTAGCACTCAGAATTTTGAAAATTAGCTTTCCAACATCAGTTGTCGAAAATCTTTTTGACTTTTTCAAAAGTTTATGCTAAAACACACAAAATCTTTTTGGAATTTCTGAAAGAAAGTAAATGACACCACTAGTAGAATCAAGAAAATACAGAAATGAAATATTTACAAACAATATTTTTGTGAGTTTGTGTAAGAGGATCATATCAGTTAATGAGACATGTCACCAACACCGTTAAGCTGCGATTTCATATTAAGTTTTAAACAATTTACCTAGATTGTTAGTATATTTGTCCACTTAAATTTTCACACAAAGTTCAATTGATCCGAGATACGATATTAATGTTTTAATTTCTTGAACTTATCTGTGTGTCCCACTACTTGAATATACTCCCGTATCTAGATCCCAATATTCAGTCTTACAGGTGAGTATACCACAGATGATATCTGTTCAGGGGTTAAATGCGAGGGCCGTGAGAGCTCAGGTCGATACTTCCGTATACGCAAAGAGATGACGGCTTCGACTTTTCGGTGTGTCCCCTTTAGAGGATCTTTTGATTTCAACAGCAGCGACTATCAATTTTATTGTTTCATCAGCATGCTGAGGGCGAAGCTATGTTTCAAGCTTTTGCGGAAAGCATTATCCGGGGACTAGGTCAGAACTTCCATTCAGCAGAAGTCCCGTGATAATACCCCAGATATCACTGAGCATAAAGACCTAGTATCTTAGAATAAGGGACCTTTCAAACAAGATTTCAGGGGTTACCTATATATCCAAGATGTTGTTAACCCACAGAACAAGCAAGTTTGAAATTTTTAGGTTTATATTTCGTCACAATTTACTAAATCTGTAAAAACCTATTGACACATCCACAGTGAGATTGTTTATCACATTTTAACTTTACATATCTTTAGCATGTTGTGACAGTCCACTGATGTACTATCATCTCCTCTTTTGCACAACAAACCTCATTTTTGATTTTATCATGTTTTTGGCTTTTTCAAATTTTCTAATGTTTTTTGGATTTTCTGATATTTTCTACTCCCCCTAAAATGCAACACATTAAAGAAATTTGAAAACAAACTGTATAGAAACATGACAACTGACATCGAATCGCATCAATTCGCCATTCACTAGGCATAAACAATCTGAACTCCCCCTTTCACAAACCATTTTCTCATTTAGATTTCAAAACACTTAAGTTTGTTTTAATCAAAATGATTTTTCCGGAAAATGAGTTTGTTTAGATAAAAACCACTTGTAGGTTTATCACTTTGTTAAAATTGAGGATATGGTTCATCATCTTGTTCTTTGTGTTATCATGGGTAGTAAATCAAGTACAATTATGCAACCTCTGTATCACTTGTAAAAATATTCACTTGTAGGTATAACCAACAAATACCACTTGTAGGAATGAGTCATCTACATACAACACTTTATCAATCAGGATGCCGATTCCTGCTTCACACTTACCAACCTGGAAGCTCCGGCGTAGTCCGTGACCTGTAAAATTTTAACAACGTTCAAAAATTTTCATACAAACTCATTAAACATGAATGATGCCGATTCCTGATCCACGATATAAACTTGGGATCTCTGGCAAAGTCCTAAGACTTTAAGGAAAACAAACTTCCATCCAAGTCTTCTCAGACTTGATGGTTTTCACTTCTTGCGCAGTAGGGTTGTAAGTTGCCTTTTTAGTTGCATAAAAATCTTTAACCCCCTTTGCTTTCCCATTTAACATTTTCCCAAAATTTTCTTAACATTCCCATTGAATGTTTTCTCGACATCAAATTTAGTTTTCTCTGTGTAAAACTGATTCGAGATTTCAACCTTACGAACTTTCTGCTTAACCTCTTCAAATTTCAGTGATGGAAACTCTTCATCATTCACTGAAATTTTTACCTCACCTTGTGGCTCTTCTGGCTTTGTGGAACCAGATTCATCGCCGACTTTCTCATCAACCTTTTTAACAACCCACACTTGGTTGTCTTTCTCTTTCTTTTTGTAAAAATTCTTTTTAGAACACTCACCAATCTCATAAGTTGAATTTTCAAAAATTTTAAAGTTCTCGATTGGTGGTTTAACATCAACAACTTTTTCTTTCAAATTTTTAGAAACTCCCTGTTTTGTCTTGACATTTTTCGGACAGTTCCATGCAATATGTCCAGCTTCATTGCATTTGTAACAGGTTCGAGTTTCCTTTGGATGAAAAACTTCAGTTCCATTCCTCTTCTTTTCAGCAAGAAACTCCTGGTTTGATTGTCTCCAGAACGGTTTCTTCTGTTCATCTTCTGCACTTCCACCTGACACAAATTCTGTTTTTGTTTTAGAATTTTTTATATTTTTATTATTTTCTAGTGGAATAAAACCTAAACCTTTCTTTTTGTAGCTACGATTTTGGTTAGGTTTCTTTTGAAAACCAGGACCAGAATTGTAACCCTTTTTCTTGTTTAGACGTTGTTGAACTCTTGAAGTGTATTTTTTAGGTTTTCCATTAAGATTTAAATCTTTTATTTCATAAATGTTAATTTCTGTCATTTTGAAAACCTTTTTGATCATGTTAAAACGAACACTTCTTATTGGAAACTCTTTGTCAGAGTATAATTTGTCAGAATCATTTAAAGTGTATGCGACTTCAAATGCTTCATCATCCAAATTTGCTTTTGATAACAAAAATTCTTTACTATAAGACCGTTTAACCGACGACTTTTGACTGTTGACTGACGAATTTGACCCTCCAGACTCAGATTTTGACTTGGACTCCTCATCAGTATCCAACACCTGATCGACCACCTTTTTGATTAACTCAGACTCATGATCAGTGTCAGACGAGGTAAACGTGACGTCAATGTTTTCTGGTAGTTCATCAGTTGTGTCGGTTTTTAGCTTTATATTGACTGCTTTTTCAAGTTGCTCCTCGTTTGGTTTTCTAGGAGAGTACCCTTCCCAAATTGTAGGCGGACATTTGTTATAGCTAACAGACGGTTTCTTACCACTATCTTTCTTCTTTGGCTTGTCATCGTGAAAAGCTTCCATACCTGCAACAGTTGGGTAAATACGATCAATGAGATAATCAGAACTAGAATAACTTTGCAATAAACGTCTAATTCTCTCATTCTCAATTTTCTCTGTCTCCAACTCTTGCTTCCATTTAGCACTCTCTTCGATGTAGAAATTTATAGCTTTTTGCTTTGTCATCATGACTGCATTCATCATCGTTAGAGCTTGTTCTCTTTCTGAATTTGTCTTTTGGAGACCAGTTACTATTTTGTTCAAGACATCATAAGATTCTTTCACATAGTTGAGGTTGAACAGGAACTGCTCCTTCTTCTTCTTCTCATACTCAGCAATTATATTGTCTTTTGCTGCACATTCCTTGCATGCTTCCAAACACTTCGTGCAAGGCTTGACGACTTCAACAATCTTTTCAACTTCAATAGTTTTCACCACTTCAATCACTTTCTCTGTCTCAATCACCCTCTCAGCTTCAGCAATCTCCTCAGCAACACTTTCAACATTCTCATTCTGAACAACATTTTCAGCCTTCATTTGTTGTTGTTCTTTAGCAGCTCGTTTCTCCTTCAGTTTCTCCAAGCGATCTGCAAAATAGAAATGAAAACTTTCAGGAGAAAGATGAGTTTTAGCAACATTAATATGTTTTTCTTCCTCATCATCACTGCTGTCATCTGGAGGTGACTGATCAAACTGTGCAGTCTTTTCAGAACTAGCATCTGATAAACTAGAATCAGATGGTGTTTGATCAAAAACAACTTCTTTTTCTGAACTAACATCATTTTCTACACTCTCATCTGAACTCTGTGAACTTTCATCAGCACTTTCTGAGCTTTCATCAGATATAACAGACTCTGCCTCCACATTCTTCACCGTCTCACCAATAGACTTCATCCATGTGGCAAACATGTCTGGTTCTCTGACAATCTTAGCGATGAAAGCTTTGAATTCTCCTTTTTCATCAACAAACATATCCCAGCTGAAGCCTTCAGGTAGTCTTTCATCATCTTGATCGACTAAACATGCTTTGCTTTCAGGTGATATGTAGTTGTTCCAGTTAAAATCCACCAAACATGCTCTCTTTGAATCCTCAATCTTTTTACCATGAGCAGTCTGTGAATCTTGTTGTTGACCAACTTGCTGATAAATGGCTTTCCGGTAATAATCGTCTTTTCCAAACGGATTCTGAGCACCACTAGCTTCCCTGTTCTTGCACTCTCGCTTGAAATGGCCCTTCTCCCTGCATCGAAAACAAGTAACTTTAGATTTATCAAAACCTAAAGTAGATACATGAGCATCGAGAAAGTCATTTCTCCCAGTAATAAGCTTGAACTTTTCAGCTCGTCTGAGAACACTCGCTAGACACCATTTGATATCCTCCATCTCTTCGGCGTCTATCTGATCGTAATCCTCCTTTGTGAGTATAGGATTTCCAATCCGACCTGCGACTAGACCTTCATATGAAAGAAGAACATAACCAAGTAAAGCCATGTGGTCTTTAGCAGTTTCTTCCGAAAAACTTTGACCTTCTGGAAGATTTAGAGCGATGTTGCACTGACTTACGTAACCATTTCCTGTCTTTGTGCTCTGAGAGTGAAAACTTGTAGTTGACTCTTTCGGATTGACACTAGGAAATGATGAGAATCCACTGCTGCTGTTGTTTGAACCCTGATCAACTTTTTCTGTTGAATCTCCAGCACTAAATGCAGTTTGGATTTTAGGACTTCTCTCAGATTCTGGAATCGGAACACTACCTTTGTAATACATATTTACGTCCTATTGACCACTTGGACTATTCATCCTAGCGATCTTCTGCTGTTCCAAATCCCGACTTTCGATCTTTTCAATAAACTGAGCAATCGTTAATGCATCATAAACACCCGTATTTTTCAGAATCATCAAATACGTTCCCCACTCTTTCTTTGGTAATGCATCAGCTAGCTTGTCTACCCACTCTTCACGATCTTTTGTAATACTCAACATTGACATTGATCGCACTAAGTGGCAGTAACGTTCAATCAGCTTCTTCGTATCCTCTCCCAGTAGACTGCTAAACAGATCAAACTCTTTCTTGAGTAGTGCCTTTTTGCTCTTTATCATGTTCTCACTACCCTCAAATTTAACTTTAAGTGCATCCCAGATTGATTTTGCAGTTTTATCATGCTGAAGCAATATGAAGATATCTTCTTTGATGGCTTGCTGTAGCAGGCTGATCATCATCTTTTCGGCTTTATACATTACTCGTTCTTGATCAGTAAACTCAGATAAATCTTTGATAACCTGTAATTCTGTTCGAGGCAACACATACTTCTTCAATATACATTCCCAAGACCTAAGATGATTTGCCTGAACCCAATTCTCGAATCTATCTTTCCATCCGTAGTATTCTTCAATACTCATTAGTTTCGGGGGCTTTTGGGTGGTTCCCTTCTCATTTTCTAAGTTCATGGTTTGTGCAATGACAGACGGAGCAGACGGTGTTGCAAACGCGTTGTAGAACTCGGTATCCATAATGACTTATCACGTTTTTCAAAAATTAGCAACTTTCGAGCGAAATTATAGTGTTTACAGAAGCGAAATTAGGATGATGGTCACTCAGAAGCGAAATCACAACTGTACTTAGAGCGAAATTACTGACTTGATAGCCCGGAGCGAAATCAGATGGTAATTTGGAGCGAAACCTCAAAGTAATCTGTCACAAGAGCGAAATTAGGCTGCTTTTAGAACGAAATCAGATGTTTGTGCAGCTATGAGCGAAATTAACAGACGATTTGGAGCGAAATCCTTCAGCTTATGTGACCCAGGAGCGAAATCAGATATGATCTATGAGCGAAATCACAGGTTTTGGACACCCTGGAGCGAAATCTAATGAACCTTTGGAACGAAATCAAGAAGTGTCCATACGAGCGAAATCAACTCAGGAATCAATTTTGTCCATTTTTAGTCCGTTTTAAGATGTGAAATTTTGTAGGATTTGATAATGTCCAGTTATCTATTATCTGTGAAATTTTGAGCAGGTTTTGACCGTTAAAACTTTCTGAAATAATGAAAGAAGGTGTAGAAGTAAGAAATCTCAATGAATTCCAGCTATTCTCTGCAGAACTCCTCCTCCTGAGCTCTGATACCACTTGTAAGATCGTGATCTGACCCGAATGAGTCGTTCAGAGGAGCTTTACTCTGTTTCAGGTGCGGAATAACAAGAAACAAAGCTAGAAACAGCTGATTCTTCACTTTAACTACTGATTGTATTGATTTGAACGCAATTACACTCAGTCTTCACACCGGCAGCACTTCGGCGTGGAATACAAGACAACTGTTACAGATTTCGCTCAAAGGACACCTATATATACTATCCAGATTTCGCTCCAGATGACCATCTGACCACATGAGCGAAATCAGCAATTGTGATTTCGCCTGAAATCACCTGTCTGACACTATGAGCGAAATCAGCACCTTATACACATACACTCTCCTATTTTCTCATAAAACGTGCCCTAATCTATACAATGCAATCTAAGACTCGATACAACACAAAGTCGACAGATGTAGTGCACCAACAATTTTCTTAACATGGGGAGAATGTGACAACCCTCATAATTACATGTATCCGTACGACTAATTAATATTAAATTGTGCTTATTGATTGTGCAGAAAAATTGACTAAATGATCCTGTATGCTCTTCTATGTGTTGAGAATTATTTGTGTTACAAAAGATGCATAAAAGACACTATACGGTACAATTTAACACTTTAACGGAACGGTACTTAACCGAACAACCGGACACTACCCGGGACACCAAAATTTTGTCAGAAACATTACTTTATTATTGTTAACTAATTATGGTCTCAAAAATCCCCACACACTATAAAAATATGTCATGCACTTACTACTTTAGAAAATACCCTAAACCTTCTAAGTAATCACCTACTTATAATAAAAACTTACAATTAACCCCCCCCCTTCATATTTTCGGCTCACATATGGGCCCCACCATAATCATCACTAAATCCCTAATAAATATTGCCTTTTCATTTGATTGGACCTCCTTATTTGATGCTCTTGCCAAGAAATCACCATCATTACATATAGGTTGGGCTATAAGATTAATCTCATCATTTCACTACAAATTCACTTCATCTTCTCCACTCTCTCTCTCCCTCTTGGCTGCATATATCCGCCACCACCACCATCACATCAACACTCACTCATTTGATCCATTATCAAGTCCAAAACAAGTGCTAGAAGAAGTCTTGTGAAGCTTGGAGCTTGGAGTCTTGAAGAAACATCACACCTTGCTCTCTCACGCCATTTTCATCACCATTCTTTGTTCACAAGTTCATCCCTAGCCTTTGTGCTAGTTGTAAGTCCCCTATTTAACTTTTGGTCACTTCTACGTTGATTATTCGAAAGATTGTAGTTGATGTGTAACACAAGAACATAAAAGAGAATGAACTAGAAAATGGACATAAACTTACATAAAATCTGGTTGGATTAAGTTAGTATAAGCATGCATGTTGTTTGATCATTAATTTATTGATAAACCCGTTGTTAGGACACTTGTTGATGCGTTTTAGTAACATTTACACTATAAACATCATGCTGATTAGCATTTTCAGCCAACTTCAACTGGCTGTAACTAGATCATTATAAATCGAAAAACTGATTTTCTGAAGCCTAAATTATGCTATTTCGAAATACGGTTCTAATAGCACTGGAATCATAATTTTTGGACTTCGTTTACTATTTTTAACGGTCTGTTTTTGGACAGCAGCTCAAGCTGCGTTTTTACTGCAGAAAATGTGTGTTATGTTTTTCTTCATAACTTAAAATCTGTGTAGAATTAGGTCATGAAATTTGTACTGTAGATGGACACTGATGTCGTTGTAATTTCCCACTGGAATTTCGTCAATCGGACTTACGATGAATTTTAAATGAATTTTTCCGTGGACTGCAGTCAGAAAGTGATGAATCTGATTGCAGTCCGGTAAATGATTTTCTATAAAATATTGGTAATGAACTGGACCCCGATATTTTTACAGAATAAAACTTGGATCATATAAGACATTCTGGAAAAATTTGGGAATTTTTGGAGAAGGTTAACTATTTTATTAAAATGCCCGAAAACAGCCCAGTTTTGGATATTAAAGCGGAAATGACCTAACTAGTGATTTGCGTGTCTAAATGTCGAGTATGTTATCTGAGGATGATCTAACATGTTATATGTCAATAAAAGTGTTATGTGCAATATCGTATGCTTGCTCTTGAATAGCTATAAGTGGAACGTTTATATGGGTGTGAACTATTAAAGTGAGTGCATGTTATGTAGTAGATACATGTAGGAACTTTGTGCTCTATTTGAAAACATTAAATGACTACCTGGTAATCATATTAGGGCGTGATTGACCGACCGTGATTGTTAGCTATTTTTGAGAGTCAAACCGAGCAACCGAGGTGAGTTCACACACTTTCTATAAGGCATGGGATTCCCGGTGGTTTGGGAATGGGTTAAAGAATTAAAACGATACCTACATATCCTCCTTGGGTAGGATATGTACGGCCATCCTCCTTGGGTAGGATGCCAATATTAATCCTGCGTATTCTCCTTGGCTAGAATACGTACGTTCGTCCTCCTTGGGTAGGACAACAACCTTAAAACTTACTAGATAAAACTCTATCATGAAGTCCTTCAATTTATATCGACTTAATCGCCGAGGCCAATGGCGAGCGGGTCATTAGTTAATAGCGCTATTAGGTTTAACAAACCTTACACCGTGCCAGTCGGACAGGCGTGTACTAATGGACTATGGCAAACTGTCAGTGATGATTGACACTGATGTAGGGCACAACTTATTTGTGTTAGTAGTCGATATGGTATGGTCTAATGGTTCACATGGGGAAGCCCCCACTGATCATGGATGTGGTTTGGGTAATAAAGAATGAACTGGTTAATCATACTTTCAACTACGGGGAACCCCCATGGCAATTACGCCAACATAAGACAAACCACGTTTTCGGAAACAACTTAAAACTAATCAACCAACCGTGAACTCACTCAACTTTGTTGTTGACTCGTTGTTACATGCCTTACAGGTCGTTAAATGCTCATGGAGCTTGCACGAGGAAGGAGTCGTTGTGGGATGCGGACTGTTATGTTCCGTGCTTAATATTTAAATCCTTATGAACTTATTAAACCTACGCTTTGGACTTTAAACTTATGAACTATGGACTTATATTTTGTGTTTTACCTTTAATGCTTCCGCTGTTTAAATTGTTCTTAGTTAACTAGCTTTGGTCACCAATTGTATTGTGGTTGAATTTATTTACTTAATTACGTTGTTGAATATGATTGGTGGCTCGATCCTGGTCATGTCACGCCTCCAAGCGGTGATACTCCGCATGGTGGATTTTGGGGGTGTGACAGATTGGTATCAGAGCCATTGGTTATAGTGAACTTGGTTTTAAAAAGGGGAAAAGCTTTTTGATGAAACCAGACTATAACCTGTACAGTGCTCAACGATCCACAAGACGCTTCGCTCCACGTGCAAGACTCGACACAATAGGTGGTATGGTTTATGTTCATATTATTGGTTAGATAGTTCACACTGTGCATTAGTTAACGTGATAACAGCTATTTGAACTTTGTGTGCTTGCTCTCTTCTGTCATCCCACTCTTACGCACTTTTGCAACACTTTTCTCACTCACGTTGCTTCGTTGTGAAGATCATGAACGAACGCGGAGGACGTAGTGGTATCAACCTAACTCAAGCCCAGTTGACGGCTTTGATCAATGAACGAGTGGCTGAGGCACTCGCAGCTGTCCCTGCAGGAGGTATAACCTGCCATATCAACCCATCTTAGGACGTTTAGATCCTACCTTCGCAAACCAACCCTCATGCTTAACCTTGTCTTTTATTCCCGCGCCACAGGTCAACATGCTCAGCCTCCTGTGTGCACGTTCAAAACATTCATGGATTGCCGACCTAGTACTTTCAGCGGCACAGAAGGAGCTGTAGGCCTTCTTTACTGGTTCGAGAAGCTTGAGTCTGTTTTTGAGATGTGTGAATGCCCTGAAGATCGTAGGGTGAAATATGCTACTGGAACACTCGAAGGTGCTGCGTTAACCTGGTGGAAAGCACAGGTTCAACTGCTAGGGCTGGTGGTTGCCAATGCTACCCCATGGAACGGTTTCAAAGAACTGATTAAAGAAGAGTACTGCAGTCGTGACGACATCCACAAGCTGGAAGTGGAATTTTTCAATTTGAAGATGACGGGGTCTAAGATCGAGGCATACACGAAGAGGTCAAACGAGCTGGCCATCTTGTGTCCTACAATGGTGGACCCTCCCATCAAACGTATTGAGCTGTACCTCAAGGGTCTTGTACCAGAGATTCAGAGTCACATAACCTCAGCTAATCTTGGCACCATACAGCAAATCATCAATTTGGCTTATCGTCTCACTGATCAGGCAGTTGAGCAGAACAGGCTGCCCAAGCGTATTAGCGCTACTACTTCTGATGCTCCCCATGATAATAAGTGCAAGTGGGATGGAAATTTGGGCAAGGGTTCTGCTTCAGCTCAATCCTAGCAGCGAAAGACAGACGAGTACAGGAGCCCCAGTCAGCAGCCTTCTGGGAATCAATGTCAGGGTGGGTACAAGGGAAATCACCCTAAGTGCAACCGATGTAATTTGCACCACAGCGGGCAGTGCAACAACGGTCGTTGTTAGAGATGTCACAAGCTGGGTCATGAAGCTAAGGATTGCAGGAGCCCGCGTCCTGCGAATCAGAATCGCCAACAACAACAACAACAAGCTCCACAGAACCACCAGCAGCAGCAACAGCAGGGCAATAAAGGATGCTTTCAGTGTGGTGCCGAAGGCCACTTTAAGAGGAACTGCCCTCAGCTGAACCAGAACCAGAACAACCAAGGAAATGGGAACCACAATGGAAATAACAACGGAGGCAACAAGGGAGGTAACAATAATGGCAATGGCGCCCGAGGTCGTGCCTTCGTGATTGGTCAGGGTGATGCAAGGAACGATCCCAATGTTGTGATGGGTAAGTTTCTTCTGGACGACTTCTTTGTTACGGTTTTATTTGATTCGGGTGCCGATACTAGTTATGTGTCCTTAAAAGTTAGCCAAATGCTTAAGCGCACTCCAATGCTTCTGAACACCAAACACACAGTAGAAATAGCCAACGGTAAAAGTCTTGAAGCCACACACATAGTTAAGGGCTGTAACCTCGTCCTAGTTGGTCAGACCTTCTCTATCGATCTTATCCCTATCGTTCTGGGTAGTTTCGACGTCATTATTGGGATGGATTAGTTATCTCATCAGCAAGCGGAAATTCTTTGCAATGAGAAGATCGTCTGTATTCCTCGTTCTGGTAAAGAACCTCTAGTAATTCGTGGCGACAAGAGTGGTGCTGTCGTAGGCATCATCTCTTTCCTTAGGGCCCAGAAGTGGTTGCAAAAGGGCCACACTGCTATTCTAGCCCTCGTTTCTGATACATCTTCGAAGGAAAAGAAGATAGAAGACATTCCTATCGTGCGCGACTTTCCTGAGGTATTTCCCGAGGAATTACCTGGTCTTCCGCCTCATCGGCAAGTCGAGTTTCAAATCAATCTAGCTCCTGGAGCAACGCCCATAGCTCGAGCACCTTATCGTCTAGCTCCATCAGAACTTGAAGAACTGTCCATGCAACTACAAGAACTCTTGGAAAAGGGTTTCATACGTCCTAGCTCTTCGCCTTGGGGAGCTCTAGTGTTATTTGTGAAGAAGAAAGTTGGTACCTTCAGAATGTGCATCGACTACCGTGAACTCAACAAGGTGACCGTGAAGAATCGATATCCTCTTCCACGCATTGATGACTTATTCGACCAGTTGCAAGGGTCGAGCTATTACTCTAAGATTGATTTGAGATCGGGATATCATCAGCTGAGAGTCCGAGAGGAGGATGTCTCCAAAACAGCATTCAAAACTCGTTACGGCCATTACGAGTTTCTGGTTATGCCCTTCGGATTAACGAATGCACCTGCGGTCTTCATGGATCTCATGAACCGAGTGTGCAAACCCTACCTAGATAAATTTGTCATAGTCTTCATCGACGACATCCTGATCTATTCTAAGAGTCAGGAAGAACACGAGCAACACCTGAGGCTTATTCTGGAACTTCTTCGAAAAGAGCAGTTGTATGCCAAGTTTTCGAAATGTGACTTCTGGCTTCGCGAAGTCCACTTTCTAGGCCATGTGGTAAACAAGGATGGGATTCATGTAGATCCATCCAAGGTTGACTCGATCAAGAACTAGCCTGCACCCCGTACACCAACAGAAATCCGCCAATTCTTGGGTTTGGCAGGATATTACAGAAGGTTTATCAAAGATTTCTCCAAGATTGCGCAACCTCTCACTTCACTGACTGAGAAAGGTGTCACCTATCGTTGGGGTGATGCACAGGAGTCCGCATTTCAGCACCTGAAAGATAGACTTTGTAGCGCGCCTATCCTCTCATTGCATGAAGGCACAGATGATTTTGTGGTTTATTGCGACGCTTCCATCCAAGGACTTGGTTGCGTATTGATGCAACGTGACAAGGTTATTACCTACGCATCGCGCCAACTTAAAGTTCACGAAAGGAACTACACTACGCACGACTTGGAATTGGGAGCAGTTGTTTTCGCGCTTAAGATATGGAGACATTACCTGTACGATACCAAGTGCACCATTTACACCGATCACAGGAGTCTCGAGCATATCTTCAAGCAAAAGGAATTAAACATGCGACAACGCCGATGGGTCGAGCTCTTGAACGATTATGAATGCGCTATCAAATACCACCCGGGTAAGGAGAATGTTGTGGCCGACACCCTCAGCCGAAAGGATACTATACCTAAGCGTGTACGTGCGTTACAACTTACCATCCAATCTAACCTTCCCGCTCAGATTCGCGATGCTCGGGTTGAAGAATTGAAAGCAGAGAACATCAGGGCTGAGTCCCTACAAGGATCGAGGCAACGGCTAGAACAAAAGGAAGACGGCGCCTACTATGTTAACGGGCGCATCTGGGTTCCACTTTATGGAGACTTACGCGAGCTTGTGATGGATGAAGCACATAAGTCTCGTTATTCAGTACATCCTGGTTCGGATAAGATGTACCACGACCTACGATCGACATACTGGTGGCCTGGTATGAAAGCCAACATAGTAACCCACGTCAGCAAATGTTTGATTTGTGCGAGAGTCAAGACTGAATATCAGAAACCGTCAGGCCAACTCCAACAACCAGAGATCCCGAAATGGAAATGGGAGCAAATTTCCATGGATTTCGTTACTGACCTGCCCAAATCTCAACGCGAAAATGATACCATTTGGGTGATCGTGGATCGACTGACCAAATCTGCACATTTTCTGGCTATTAAGGAAACAGATAAGTTTTCTACCCTAGCAGACATTTACCTAAAGGAGGTGGTATCAAGGCACGGAGTGCCAACCTCTATTATATCTAATCGTGACGCGCGTTTTACATCCGAATTGTGGCAAGCTATGCACAAGTCCTTTGGCTCTCGATTAGACATGAACACGGCATATCATCCACAGACGGATGGGCAATCTGAATGCACCATCCAAACCCTTGAAGACATGCTTAGGGCATGTGTAATCGATTTTGGTAATGGCTGGGAAAAACACCTCCCGTTAGTGGAGTTTTTGTATAACAACAGCTACCACACCAGCATCCAGGCCGCTCCGTTCGAGGCATTGTACGGAAGGAAGTGCCGAACACCTCTTTGTTGGGCAGAGGTTGGCGACAGTCAAATCACTGGCCTAGAGCTTGTAGTAGATACAACCGAGAGAATTGCTCAGATACGACAACAAATGGCCGCAGCTCGCGACCGTCAGAAAGGCTATACGTATAAGCGAAGGAAACCACTCGAGTTCCAGGTTGGGGATCGAGTGCTACTTAAAGTCTCACCTTGGAAAGGTGTAGTTCGTTTTGGCAAACGAGGCAAACACAATCCGCGTTATGTCGGACCGTTCGAAATCATTGAGAGAATTGGCAAAGTCGCCTACAAGTTGAATCTACCTGAAGAACTCAGCGGAGTTCACAATGTTTTCCATGTGTCGAATCTGAAGAAGTTTCTGTCAGATGAGACCCTAAGGGGCTGTTTGGTACAGAGAATGGAATTGTAGAGAAATGGAATAGAGAAATGGAATTGCAGAGAAAGGGAATTGGTTTGGAGAATGAGAATTGACTGTTCTGTTTGGTAGTACAGAGATGACAGTAGAGAAATATAGCTGAGAATCATTTCTCTTGTTTGGTACATAGGAAATAAACAGAGAATTATATCAACTTTATCATTAGCACAAGTCTTTTTTTCATAACAAATATTTATTAAAAAATAAAAAACATATACAAAGATGCATAAATTCCAACCAAAATATGCATTGATAAAACTAATTCACATACAAAACATAGTTTTTAAGCAAAAAAACATCAACCATAGTTACTAGTAAAAGTACTTCAACCAACCATGCTGAAACCAAAAAAGGTACTTCAACAACCACGGTGAAACAAAAAAAATTACTTCAACCATACACAACTATCCCATTGAACCATCGGTATACAACTCGACCATCTCAATTTTCTCTTCTATTGTCAACGCAAGAAAAGAACGTCCTAGATCCACATCTTTACCAATCAAATGAGCTGCTTTGAGCCGTTTTTTCGTAGTGATACCTGGTAAACCTTTCAACTCATCACTAACCTTTTCATAGATTTCACGAGCCTCCATACCTTCTTTGCTAAGTTGTTCACCCACCATCTCCCCAAATCGAAGCAAAACTTCCTTGATATCTTTGCAAGACTCTCGATATATCTCATCTGCATCCATTCTTCTACCTCTTTTGCGCTTGCTTGTTACACTTCCTGTTTGTCCTTCAGATCTATCAACATTTGGAACGGCTTCATCAAAAAAATCAAAGTCTTCAATATCAACAGGTGAGCTTTTTTGCGTCTCTTGAACAACATCTTCTTCTCCAAGGTCAACTGCTTTACTACCAGTAGCTCTATCCTTACCGAATATGGTACACAATTTGTCATAGAAAGGAAATGCCTTGTCACGAAAATTCACAGCACCTTTGTGAGACTACAAGACAATTACAAATAAATTAGACTAAAATTTTAAAATCTAAAAAATATATTTTTTAGAATATACCTTCACGTATTCATTCCAAACACTATCATCGGCAATAATACAACATTTTTGTTCATCCCAACCAAACCCACTTGTATGCACCATATCATATACAATGCTAAAGTGTGTCTTCCATGTCTTCATCCTAGACTTTATATGTGGTTCTGCTTTGAGGCCAGAGTTAGGAAGACTTACATCTAGCAATTGTTGAACACCATTTAAATAACCTGGTTTGAATCCATTGTCAGCACCAGCATACTTTCCGGATGCATGTATCTCCATTAATGCATCAATTAGCTTTGCATCTTCATCATTTGTCCAGGTATGCTTGCTCCTAGTAACTCCTCTCACTATATTTGAATCTGCCATGTCTACGTACAAACGCATAATTATACAATTAAAAATCATAAGTCATGTAACTACAAATACAAATATAACAAGAAACATTAATAAGAAACAAATAAAGTGCATAAATAAACATTATTAAGAAACATCCTTGGTTCTACAAATAAAAAATACATAATTGTCAAACATAATTAAGAAACATTGTTGGCACGCTGCGCACGCATGGCATTCCAATTATTAAACATTTCATTAGCAAGAAGGTCTCTACGATCGGTCCATTCTTGTGAGGGCTCGATCATAGAAATAACATTGTCATGGTCATTTGCAGGTTGTGTGTGATTTACTGGGATTTCGTTATCAAGAGGGTCTTCACTCATTGTTGTTCGTATGAAATTGTGCAATAAACAACAAGCAATGATGATACGTGGCATGGACTCTATGGGATGATATGAGTTATCACGCAAAATAGCCCATCTATCTTTAATCATTCCGAAACATCTTTCTATAACATTCCTGGCCGATGAATGTCTCATATTAAAGAACTCCTTAGCATTCGTAGGAGGACGAGACCAATCGTTAAGATGATAACGTTGACCTCGATATGGAGTTAAAAATCCTTCACCATTTGTATAACCGGCATCACAAAGGTAGTATGTTCCTACAATTAACCATAAACTCTATGTTAATTATCATACTTAAATCTATGTATATTCTTTGAAAATTGTCTATCGCTTACCTGGAGTTATTTTAAGACCATTGGGTCTACTGATTGCATCACGCAAAACTCTACTATCAGCTGCAGAACCCTCCCATCCCGCTAAGACATACGTAAATAAAAGGTCTCTCGTACATACTCCGAGTACGTTAGTACAAATCTGCCCTTTTCTTGTCCGATAAGGTTTTCTATCAATAGCAGGGACTTTAACTTTAATGTATGTTCCATCTAATGCTCCTAAGCAACCCTGAGTTAAAAGAAAACATTACTTACTAATTTATGTTAGCAAAAAATATCTTTAATAAAAAATGTGGTTGACTAACCTTAAACCATTTCCATCTTTCATCAGTTTCATTATCTGGCACTGGCACGGGTGACTTGTAGAGTTCTTTGTGTAATCGACATATAGCATTTAAGACTAACTTGAAATACCGACTTACAGTTTCCCCGGACCGATTAAATCTGTTGACTAGTATCCTATTCTTTGCATTATGAGCAAGGGTATGTAAAAACATAGCAACTTGCTCATCCACTAGCATGTTTTTACTATCCTTTAGTCCCCCTCTAGTTTCTAGCATATCACAAAGTGTTGTAAATGCATGTATATTCATTCTTATGTTAACAACACTCGTAACATCACTTTGATAAACCATCCTCACCAGGTTTTCACGCCTATTATGGTAACTCATTAAATATTTTGTACGTAAACTCATTGACTCAATCGACCGACGCAAATGATAAGTACACAACATCCACCAACGAATCGTAACATAACTGACATAAAATGCACCTATGGCAACTATTCTTTGTCTGGAAGGTGATCTTGCCATCTACACATAAAAATATAAATAAGAAAATTCAAGAAAATCAAATAACTCCAATAATCAAATCTTCGATCAAATCACAGAATCAAAAAATCAAATAGCAGTAGATTGAACAAAGAATCAAATCAATAATCAAGAACAGAGTAGCAGCGAGCATACTTTGTGTTGAGCAGAGATAAAAAAAAACATGAAATTTACACCAGTTGATAAAAGGAGTCGAAGGACGTACCTGAAAATGCTTGAAATTCTCCCAAAAAACGAACGATGGGGCGATTAGGGTTCCGAGCAAAGATCGAGCAGTTTGGGGAAAATGCTTGAAATTCTCCCAAAAATCGTCGGAGCAGAGAAGGGAGGGCGGTGGTGGTGGCCGAGAGGGAGGGAGAGGGACGGTAGGGAGGGCGGTGGTGGTGGAACGAGAAGGAGGGCTGTGATGAAATGGAACGTGATGAGAGAGTGAGGCTGAGAAATGAAACCCTAGAAATCCAATTCTCTGCTTTTTTTAGAGAAACAAAATGAGAGAAAAGGAAATGGTTTATTTCCATTTCTCACCTCTTCCTTTCACAAACAAACAAGAGAATTCTTTCTAATTCCATTTCTCACCCCTCAATTCCCTCTACCAAACAGCCCCTAATAGTTCCCTTAAAGAAGCTCACAATCGACGACCAGTTGCGATTCGTCGAGGAACCAGTTGAGATTACTGATCGAGATGTTAAGATTCTCAAGCATACCAGAATACCTCTTGTTCGAGTTCGTTGGAACTCCCGTCGTGGCCCAGAGTATACCTGGGAACGAGAAGACCAAATGAAACTCAAGTATCCCCAGTTGTTTAAGAAAAGTGCAACCACTACTGAGGCTGAAGCTACTGCAGAATTTCGGGACGAAATTCCAAACCAACAGGGGGATGATGTGACACCCCAGGAAAACTAGTAAACCACGCAACTTAACTAGCTTCCTCAGTAACCACGTGCTAAATTTCGAGACGAAATTTTTGTAGGATCGTTATCTGACCCGAATGAGTCGTTCAGAGGAGCTTTACTCTGTTTCAGGTGCGGAATAACAAGAAACAAAGCTAGAAACAGCTGATTCTTCACTTTAACTACTGATTGTATTGATTTAAACGCAATTACACTCAGTCTTCACACCAACGGGGGGATGATGTGACACCCCAGGAAAACCAGTAAACCACGCAACTTAACTAGCTTCCTCAGTAACCACGTGCTAAATTTCGGAACTAAATTTTCTTAACATGGGGAGAATGTGACAACCATCATAATTACATGTATCCGTACGACTAATTAATATTAAATTGTGCTTATTGATTGTGCAGAAAAATTGACTAAATGATCCTGTATGCTCTTCTATGTGTTGAGAATTAATTGTGTTACAAAAGATGCATAAAAGACACTATACGGTACAATTTAACACTTTAATGGAACGGTACTTAACCGAACAACCGGACACTACCCGGGACACCAAAATTTTGTCAGAAACATTACTTTATTATTGTTAACTAATTATGGTCTCAAAAATCTCCACACACTACAAAAATATGTCATGCACTTACTACTTTAGAAAATACCCTAAACCTTCTAACTAATCACCTACTTATAATAAAAACTTACAATTAACCCCCCCTTCATATTTTCGGCTCACATAGGGGCCCCACCATAATCATCACTAAATCCCTAATAAATATTCCCTTTTCATTTGATTGGACCTCCTTATTTGATGCTCTTGCCAAGAAATGCTAAAAGAAGTCTTGTGAAGCTTGGAGCTTGGAGTCTTGAAGAAACATCACACCTTGCTCTCTCACGCCATTTTCATCACCATTCTTTGTTCACAAGTTCATCCCTAGCCTTTGTGCTAGTTGTAAGTCCCCTATTTAACTTTTGGTCACTTCTACGTTGATTATTCGAAAGATTGTAGTTGATGTGTAACACAAGAACATAAAAGAGAATGAACTAGAAAATGGACATAAACTTACATAAAATCTGGTTGGATTAAGTTAGTATAAGCATGCATGTTGTTTGATCATTAATTTATTGATAAACCCGTTGTTAGGACACTTGTTGATGCGTTTTTAGTAACATTTACACTATAAACAGCATACTGATTAGCATTTTCAGCCAACTTCAACTGGCTGTAACTGGATCATTATTAATCGAAAAACTGGTATTCTGAAGCCCAAATTATGCTATTTTGAAATACGGTTCTAATAGTACTGGAATCATAATTTTTGGACTTCGTTTACTATTTTTAACGGTCTGTTTTTGGACAGCAGCTCAAGCTGCGTTTTACTGCAGAAAATGGGTGTTATGTTTTTTGTCATAACTTAAAATATGTGTAGAATTAGGTCATGAAATTTGTACTGTAGATGGACACTGATGTCGTTGTAATTCTCCCACTGGAATTTCGTTAATTGGACTTACGATGAATTTTAAATGAATTTTTCTGTGGACTGCAGTCAGAAAGTGATGAATCTGATTGCAGTCCGGTAAATGATTTTCTATAAAATATTGGTAATGAACTGGACCACGATATTTTTACACAATAAAATTTGGATCATATAAGACATTCTGTAAAAATTTGGGAATTTTTGGAGAAGGTTAACTATTTTCTTAAAATGCCCGAAAACAGCCCAGTTTTAGATATTAAAGCTGAAATGACCTAAGTAGTGATTTGCGTGTCTAAATGTCGAGTATGTTATCTGAGGATGATCTAACATGTTATTGTCAATAAAAGTGTTATGTGCAATATCGTATGCTTGCTCTTGAATAGCTATAAGTGGAATGTTTATATGGGTGTGAACTATTAAAGTGAGTGCATGTTATGTAGTAGATACATGTTGGAACTTTGTGCTCTATTTGAAAACACTAAATGACTAACTGGTAATCATATTAGGGCGTGATTGACCGACCGTGACTGTTAGCTATTTTTGAGAGTCAAACCGAGCAACCGAGGTGAGTTCACACACTTTCTATAAGGCATGGGATTCCCGGTGGTTTGGGAATGGGTTAAAGAATTAAAACGATACCTACATATCCTCCTTGGGTAGGATATGTACGGCCATCCTCCTTGGGTAGGATGCCAATATTAATCCTGCGTATTCTCCTTGGGTAGAATACGTACGTTCGTCCTCCTTGGGTAGGACAACAACCTTAAAACTTACTTGACAAAACTCTATCATGAAGTCCTTCAATTTATATCGACTTAATCGCCGAGGCCAATGGCGAGCGGGTCATTAGTTAATAGCGCTATTAGGTTTAACAAACCTCACACCGTGCCAGTTGGACGGGCGTGTACTAATGGACTATGGCAAACTGTCAGTGATGATAGACACTGATGTAGGGCACAACTTATTTGCGTTAGTAGTCGATATGGTACGGTCTAGTGGTTCACATGGGGAAGCCCCCACTGATCATGGATATGGTTTGGGTAATAAAGAATGAACTGGTTAATCATACTTTCAACTATGAGGTAACCCCCACTGCAATTACGCCAACGAAAACAAACCACGTTTTCGGAAACAACTTAAAACTAATCAACCAACCGTGAACTCACTCAACTTTGTTGTTGACTCGTTGTTACATGCCTTACAGGTCGTTAAATGCTTATGGAGCTTGCACGAGGAAGGAGTCGTTGTGGGATGCGGACTGTTATGTTCCGTGCTTAATATTTAAATCCTTATGAACTTATTAAACCTAGGCTTTGGACTTTAAACTTATGAACTATGGACTTATGTTTTGGGTTTTACCTTTAATGCTTCCGCTGTTTAATTTGAACTTAGTTAACTAGCTTTAGTCACCAATTGTATTGTGGTTGATTTTATTTACTTAATTACGTTGTTCAATATGATTGGTGGCTCGATCCTGGTCATGTCACGCCTCCAAGCGGTGATACTCCGCATGGTGGATTTTGGGGGTGTGACATTCATACCCACATTCATATATTTATTATAATTAGTCACAAAGGGTCGTATAAATATCCACATTTCAAAGTCTACATTGCGATAATCGAGTTGTGCGTTTCGAATATGCGTTGCGTTGCGACACATCACGGCTATCGAGGAGGGTAGAATAGGTCCTCACTCAACGTCATCGTGAGTGTTAGTACATGCGATGTGATGTGTTATAGCGATAAAGTATGCCTAATATGCGAAAATACTGCGAAATAGCGATGTGTGTGATATAGCTACATTATGATCCGAATCTCTGGTGCTAGGCGTAACGAGTATAATGAGTAGTAACAACGCACGCACGTGTGGGTTGTTACAGACGATTCATCATAAAGTTCTCTGATAGGAGAAGGGTGAAGGTAAGGACAATCAAAGCCATACTTGGTATGGATGAAGGGGTTCAGAGGGATATTCTGGCCCTTGGGGTTCCAATGGCCAATGATTGTGAAAGAGCTCGAACTGTAATAAGAAGATTGAAGAGAAAATTTCTGGCAGAAGATGATGATGATATTGACGATACTCCTCTACCAACACTTAGCAGTTGGGTGATGCATGAAGTAGCAGGAACGGTTGAAGTGACTTATCAACATGGGGTGCAATATTCATTGCCAATGGAGGAAATGTTGAAGACATGGAGGCTATTTCTCATTGAACAACTCTTTGATTTAGCACCTTCAAACGATGCAAAATCCAGGGTTGCAATGATATTCAAGAATAGGCTGCAGCAAAGAAGAGACGAGCTAATGGCGTTCTACGCCAATCGAAATTTGATGATGATGAATCTGAAGAAAGTGATGAACAAAGCGATGGGTACATCTCTGATGTAATCCCATCCACAGAAGACTATTAGTTTATTTTGATTTCGTATTATTGTAATATTATAAAATATTAATCTATGGTAATCAATTATCAACAAAGACCCTGAACGCCAAAAAAAATGACCTAGAAAACGCCATAACGCCAAAAAATTAACTATGTGACACAAAAGAATTAATTCAACGAGACGAAATCAGGGAAAAATAGTAAAACGCCAAGTAATTAATGATTCTAGTTAACGCCAAAATTATCTTACACGCCAAAAATGAAGCAGCATGTCACACACGAAAATCGGGAAAAAAGAAGAATATTGAAAAGACAAATAAAACCCCTTAGACCTTGATCATGTCCCGCACCACGTGTTTGTTCAGGATGCTCTCTCACACTTTTGAGCGTTTTCTCCTGATCTCGTACCTATTTATATAATATCAATTATTAACATAGATATGCATATCGTGTTTGTACTCTTTGTATTATTGTTTTATTTCGCTTTGATATGTTGTATGGTGGGCTTTTCTATTTGTTTAAATGGTTTATTTGTGTGGGTTAGGGATGGGATTGGTACAGTACCCGTACCTATACCCGTACCAGTACCGAAAATACCGGTACCGAATTTGAACAAAACTAGGTACCAAATACCGTACCAAATATATAGGTACGGTACGGGTATGAGTACGGGTACTGGTACGGGTATTTTCGGTACAGTACCCGCTTGGTACCATTTTGTTTTTATTTACTTTTTGAGCATTTGTACAAGTACTAAATAGGTAAAACTGACATGAGTACCAATATAGTACGAGTACCAAATAGGTAAAATTGGTACGAGTACCAATACGATACGGGTACCATATAGGTAAAATCAATACGAGTACACTATAAATACCATAATATGAAATAAAACATATTACAAAAAAACTTTTAAAGGTATACATAGAATTTGGTACTAGTACCCGTTTTTACCCGTACCCGTACCCGTACCAATACCGAAAGTACCGAATACCAAAACCAATAAAACTAGGTACTGATACATGTACCAAATACCTAAAATCGGTACGGGTACAGGTACGGGTACGGGTACGGTACGGGTACGAGTACGGGTATTTGGGAAAAAAAGCCCATCCCTAGTGTGGGTTATTGGCCTGGCCTCCACGTGTTTATGTTGTGTGTGTGTGTGTGTTGTTGACATGCATTTCACTCCATCGCTCCTTCATATTTCATTAACGTTGCAACATGTCTCTCTCTTTATACATCCTGCTCTCTTTCTCTCCCTCTCTAAAAGTTGCACTTTTGGGGTCTGCTATTGATCACGTTCTTTGCAATCATGTTTTGGTTATTCTTATTGTTTGATTATCAGGTTATGATCCTATTTTTTGGGGTTTTCTTAAACTCTAGCCTTTTGGCTGTTATTTTGATGTTTGAATATGATATATTTTTGTCGGATCGTTTTCACGACCAAAATGAGTCGTTCAGAAGAGTTCTAATCAATACGATAGGCGGAAACAAACGTATTGATGTTGAATTAGCTTGATATACACTCTAATTGTCTTGTTTGTTGATATAACAACGTTTTACAGCTTAGAGACACTTCGGCAGCACCTCGGCACCGGAAACAGATCGTTACAAATGAAATGGACAAGACACGTATTCATAGGGGTTCCATTTCGCAAGGAATGGACATGTTCATTTCGTGCGAAATGGCAAGTCCATTTCGTGCGAAATGGTTACATCCCACATAATTCTCAGTTTTCTCGTTCTACATGACTTGATCTATCATTCTAGTTACAAGACTCGATACAAGACGAAGTCGACAGACATATGCACCAACAGACTCCCCCTTGGATGTTGACGAAATCTTTAGTGTCGAGTCTTTGGAATGTCAACTCTTCAGTCTTGATCTGTCTTCGTGCCCTTTCCAAAGTATCTGACAGTGTAAGCATCCTTCAATCTCTATCTTGTCTTTTCTCTCTCTATCAGAATCTCAACCTGTCTCTATCTTCACTTGATCAGATCTCTTGATTCCTTAAGTTCTTTAGTATCAACAACTTGCGTGAACAACAGGATTCAAATCTGGCTCTTTGTCATTCAAACTCCCCCTTGAATGTTGAACCTGGCTTTAAAGTCTTCAGACTCCCCCTTGCGATAAGCTGGGATCGCAGTCTGGAATTCACAATCTACAGGCCTTTGGATCAGAAACCTGGCTCTTGCATATCTTTCAGGAGTTGAAACCTGGCTGCTTCTGCCTGCACAATCTCTACCTCAAAGTAAATTTCACAAATTTAATAATTTAACAAATTTATATACCACTTGCAGATATTATTCAAAATGATTTAACATTTATAAACTCGGGTGACCACTTGTAAGAATATTTTTTTCTTTCTAAACAAATTTTCCCAAACTTGTTCATCATGTTTCGCACTCAGAATTTTGAAAAACAACTTTTCAGCATCAGTTGTCTAAAATAAGATGAAATAAAATCTTTTTGAATTTTCAAAGATTTATGCTAAAAGTACAATATTTTTGGGTTTTTTATTTTAAAGAAAAGCAGTAAATATTTTTGCGAGTTTGTGTAAGAGGATCATATCAGTTTTTGAGACAAATCACCAACAACGTTAAGCTTTAAACATTTTAAGTTTTAAACGATTCACTTAGATTGTCAGTATAATGATCCACTTAAATTTTCACACAAAGTTCAACTGTTTCGAGATACGAATTTAGTGTTTTAATGACTTAAACTTATTCGCGTGTCCCACCTCAGAATATACTCCCGTATCCAGAATTCTATATTCAGTCTTACAGGTGAATGTACACTAATGATATCTGTAAACGGGTAATGCGAGACCATGAGAGCTCAGGTTAGAACTTCCGTTGAGACAAAGAGATGATGGCTCATCTTTCGGTGTGTCCCGTTTGGGGATCTTTTCTTCAACAGCACATGATTAGCATTTTTCAGTGTTTCATCATTTTTTATGCTGAGGGTGAGCTTAAAGATTTAAGCAGTGCAGAGCATTATACGAGGACTAGGCTATTGCTCCCGCAAAATCAGAAGTCCAGGTATAATACCCCAGATATCATCACGCACAAAGACCTAGTATGTCAGAAATAGAAAATCTTTCAAACAAGATTTCGGGAGTTACCCATATATCCGAGAGATGTTCCCCACGAGATAAGTAAGCATTTGATATTTATGTTTATATCTCGAAAACAATCTACTGAATGAGTAAAAACCTACTGACATATCATCAGTGAGACCGTTTATCACATTTGACTTTCTAAATCTTTAGCATGCTGTGATAGTCCACTGATGTACTATCATTTCCTCTTTTTCACAACAAAACTCGTTTTTGATTTTTCGATGTTTTTGGCTTTTTAGATTTTATCATGTTTTTGGATTTTTCAAATTTTCAAAATTTCTAAAATTTTTACTCCCCCTAAAATCAAAAATATGTTTCAATTTTTGATTTTCAAAGCAAATTTTGAAAACAAACTGTACAAACAAAATGACAACTGTTGTGACTTACTTCAATTCTCCATCCACTTGGTGTAAACAACCAAAACTCCCCCTGAAAACAAACTATTTTCCCATTATGATTTCAAAACACTTAAGTTTGTTTTAATCAAAATGGTTTTTCCGGAAAATTAATTTTGATGATTTCACTTGTAAGATTGGGGTTTTTCATCACATTGTTGTTTTTTTCAACCATTTGTATGAAAGTTAAATCAAGTTCAACTTAATGACCTTGATTAACCACTTGTAGGTGAAAATCCATTTTTCAACCACTTGTTGGTTCACTTATCAACACAACCACTTGTAAATTGAAATATGATAGTTTTGAGTTTTACCACTTGTAGGTTTTTCAAACAAAAACATTTTCAAGAATAATGCCGATTCCTACTCCACGATTACCAACTTAGGAACCCGGCAAGTCAGGATTTTTACATATGAAATACTGACACCCAAGCCTGACTAGCTTTGGGTGTGACCTTTTCAGTTTCACTCGGGGTTTCAACATTCTTTTTTGCTTCATAAAATTTTTTTACCCCTTTGGCCCTTCCATCGACCATTTTCCCAAAAATATTTTTTCACTTTGCCATTGAAAACCTTTTCGACATCAAATTCTTTCTTTTCAGAATAAAATTGATTCAAAATTTCCACTTTACCAATTTTTGATTTTAAATTTTCAGCCCGCAATGGTGGAAAGTTGACATCATCCATTGACGGTACTGAATTTTCTCTTTTTACCTCAACTTGTGGCTCCTCTGACTTTGACAAGTCAGATTCATCGCCAGATTTCACATCTGTTTTCTTAGCAACCCATGTTTGGTTGTTAAGATTCACCCTTCTTTTGTAAAACCTTTTTGAACATTCACCAACTTCATATGTTGAGTTTTTAAACACTTTGAATTTTTTAGTTGGTGGTTCAGTTTTATCAACAACTTTTTCTTTGAGTTTAGAAACAACTTCCTGTTTTGTGTTGGTTGCCTTTGGACAATTCCAGGCGATATGACCAATTTCTTGACATCTATAACAGGTTCTTGTCTCTTTTCTCTGATGAACTCCATTCCTCTCATGTTTCTGTTTTTCTGCAAAGAACGCTTTGTTCGATTTCTTCCAGAATGAGCTCTTTTCTTCTTCTTCAGAACTTAACCCTGAAATAAATATTGTTTTTGTTTTAGAAATTTTCTCATTTTTATAATTTTCGGGTGGAATAAATCCTAAACCTTCCTTTTAAAAATTACTGTTATGGTTTGGTTTCTTTTGAAAACCAGAACCAGAACTATAACTTTTTTTCTTGTTCAATCTTTGTTAAACTCTTGAAGTGTACTTTTTAGGTTTTTCATTAAGATTTACATCTTTTATTTCAGAAATATTAATTTCTGTCAGTTTAAAAACCTTTTTAATCTTTTCAATTTGGACACTTCTTATTGGAAATTCCTTATTAGAAAATAATTTTTCTGAATCATTCAAAGTATATGCCACTTTGATTGGTTCGTCATTTAAATTAGATTTTGATAACAGAAATTCTTTATTGTAAACCCTTTTGACTGGCGATTTTGAACCATCAACTGATGAACTCGAACTATCGGATTCGGATTTTGACTCTGACTCCTCATCTTTATCCAACACCTGATCGACCACCTTTTTTATTAACTCAGACTCATGATCAGTGTCAGACGATGCGAACGTGACATCAATGTTTTCTGGTAACTCATCAGTTGTTTCAGACTTCAAGTTTATATTGATTGCCTTTTTGACTTGTTCCTCATTTGGTTTTCTGGGAGAATAACCTTCCCAGATCGGAGGCGGACACTTGTTATAATTTGCACTTTGTTTCTTACCAGTATCCTTCTCTTCAGTCTTCTTATCTTGAAATACTTCAAAACCTGCAACAGTAGGATAAATTCTATCAATCAAATAATCAGAACTTGAATAACTTTGCAGCAATCGTCTGATTCTTTCATTTTCTATTTTTTCTGTCTCCAACTCCTGCTTCAACTTTGCACATTCTTCAATATAGTGATTAATAGCCTTCTGCTTAGACATCATCACTGCATTCATCATTGTTAACGCATCTTCCCTTTCTGAGTTTGTCTTTTGCAAACTGTTAACTATTCTGTTCAAAACATCATACGATTCTTTCACATAATTTACATCGAACAATAATTTTTCTTTCATCTCGTCGAGTTCACTATATTTCTTGTCTTTTTCTTCACAATGTTTGCAAGGTTCCAAACATTTTAGACAAGGTTTTATGACTTCAACAATCTTTTCAATTTCAACCACCTTCTCAATTTCAATCACCTTCTCAGCAACTTTAACTTCTTCATTCTGTTCATGCTTCTCTTCCTGAGCAACATTTTCACATTTTACCTTTTTCTGTTCTTTCGCTGGTCCTTTCTTCTTTAGCTTCTCCAATCTATCAGCAAAATAAAATTTAAAACTTTCATGAGATAATTGAGTTTTTCCAATGTTTATTTGTATTTCTTCTTCATCATCACTGCTATCAGTTGATGATTGGTCAAAGACTGGTGTCTATTCTGAGTTTTCTTCTGAAGACACAGACTCTCCATCTTGACTTTTCTCACTGTTGGCAATCACATCCATCCATTCCTTCATCAACTCTGGTTCTTGAACTATTTGTGCAACGAATGCTCTAAACTTTGAATCATCCGGAATGTATTTGTCCCAGCTAAAACCTTCTGCCATTCTTTCATCATCTTGATTAACTAGATAAGCTTTCTTTTTTCCATCTTCAATAGCATTGGATGATGACGGTTGTTGAGCAACTTGTTGATATATAGCTTTCGGATAATAATCATTATTCCCGAACGGATTCTGAGCTCCACCTGCTTCTCGATTGGTACATTCCCTCTTGAAATGTCCTTTTTCCCTGCGTCGAAAACAAGTAACTTTAGATTTATCAAAACCTAAAGTAGAAACATTAGCATCACGAAAGTCATCTCTTCCTGTAATCAGCTTAAATTTCTCAACTCTCCTCAACACACTCGCTAAACACCACTTAATATCCATAAGCTCCATTTCTTCAGCATCGATCTGATCGTAATCTTCTTTTGTCAACATAGGATTTCCGATCCTTCCTGCAGCCAAACCTTCATAAGATTCTAACACTATAGCTAGTAATGCCATATGATCTTTAGCGACTTCTTCAGGAAAATTTTGACCGTTCTGAAGATGCAACGCAATGTTGCAGTGTGACACATGACCATTACTGTTGTTTGAGCTTTGGAACTGATAACTTGAGGTTGAAACATTGGGATTAACACTCGAGTATGAAGAAAATCCACTATTGCTAATTGGACTTTGATTGACTGATCCGGATGAGTTTTCTGCGCTGAAAGCAGTTTGGACCTTCGGACTTGCTTCAACATTCTGAACATTCCCTTTATAATACATCTTGATGTCTTATTGACCACTTGGATTGTTCATTCTAGCAATCTTTTGTTGTTCAAGATCTTGTCCTTCAAGTTTTTTAATGAACTGAGAAATTGTCAATTTATCATATTCTCCAGTGTTCTTTAAGATCATCAGATATGTACCCCATTCTTTCTGAGGTAAAGCATCAGCTAATTTGTCAACCCATTCTTCTCGATCTTTGTTGATATCCAACAGTGACATTGAACGCACTAAATGACAATATCTATCGATCAGTTTCTTTGTAGTTTCACCCTGCAAGCTAGTAAACAGATCAAATTCTTTCTTTAATAATGATTTCTTACTCCTGATCATATCCGTACTTCCTTCAAACTTAATTCGAAGTGCTTCCCAAATTGAACGTGAAGTACCATCGTGTTGAAGTAATATGAAGATGTCTTCTTTCACGGCTTGCTGAAGTAGGCTAATCATCATTTTTCTGCCTTATACATATCTCTCTCTTTGTCCGTCAATTCAGAAATAGTTTTGATAACTCCCACATCAATACGAGGTTTAACATACTTTTTCTCAATACATTCCCAAGACCTTAAATGATTTGCTTGAACCCAATTTTCGGACCGGTCTTTCCAACAATAGTATTCTTCAATGCCCATCAACTTTGGAGGTTTTTGTAACGTTCCTGTTTCATTTTCCATGTTCACACTCTGAGCAATGGTAACAGGAGTACCCGGGGCAGTAGCAAACGCGTTGTAAAACTCTTCTTCCATGATTCGGTAAACAATTTCACAAACTCAGTTTTCAAACGAAATGATAATATTCACACGAATTGGATTTGGTGCGAAATGGATTGATGTTTAAAGCGAAATAGAATCAATACTCAATCCGTGCGAAATGGAGAACCCTTTCAAGTGAACTGGAGACAACTCAAACGAAATGGATGATCTGGCGCGAAATGGACGACTTCATACGAAATGAAGTCACTTTCAAACGAAATGGCAAATTTGATGCGAAATGAAAGATTTCGTACGAAATGGCAAACTTTCAAACGAAATGGACCCTTATACCCACTTCGTGCGAAATGGACCTACTTTCAAGCGATTTGGCCACACTAAAATACCATTTCGTGCGAAATGGAAGCAATTTCAAGCGAAATGATGCAGAGGTCACCCAATCGGCCGGATTTTTGACAAATTGATCAACTTTTAGGTCGATTTTAGGTCTAATTCTTTCAAGGATTGATTAAAACAGTGTTTCACACGTTATATGTGAAAATTAGCACATTTTAACCATGAAATCTTGTTTAATTTTGAAAAATGTGTAAAAGAAGGTGTAGAAATCAGAATTTTGATGAAATCAAGCTGAAATCGGTAAGAACTCTTCCTCCTGAGCTGTGATACCACTTGTCAGATCATTTTCACGACCAAAATGAGTCGTTCAGAAGAGTTCTAATCAATACAAGAGGCGGAAACAAACGTGTTGATGTTGAATCAGCTTGATATACACTCTAATTGTCTTATTTATTGATATAACAACGTTTTACAGCTTGGAGACACTTCGGCAGCACCTCGGCACCGGAAACAGATCGTTACAAATGAAATGGACAAGGCACGTATTTATAGGGGTTCCATTTCGCAAGGAATGGACATGTTCATTTCGTGCGAAATGGCCAGGTGTCATTTCGTGCGAAATGGCAAGTCCATTTCGTGTGAAATGGTTACATCCCACATAATTCTCAGTTTTCTCGTTCTACATGACTTGATCTATCATTCTAGTTACAAGACTCGATACAAGACGAAGTCGACAGACATATGCACCAACAATTTTTGAAGATGTATAGGCACTGAGCCATTAGTGTGCCTTAACATGGTGTTTGTTTGATTATTAGGCTATTGGGTTGTTATTTTGATGTTTGAATATAATATATTTTCCAAGATTTATAGGCGATGAGCCATTGGTGAGCCATAACATGCTTTGAACGAGTGTTTCTCTTTCATTATTGTCTGTTTATGGCTCGGATTGTTTGGTCTGGCCTTTTTGGGTTGTTATTTTGACAGTTGATTCTGATTTAATTTTACAAATTCATACATGATGAGCCATTGATGATCCTTGTATGTGATATGTTAGAATTTGAGCTTTTTATGTGATATGTATAGGTGATGGGCCATTAGTGAACCTTAAGATGCTTTCAATGTCTGTTCGGATCTATCGTTGTCGTCCCTTTATAACTCAAGTTGTTTGGTTTGGGTTTTTTTAGGTTGTTAGTTGATGGTTAAATCTAAGCGATGAGCCAATGGTGAGCCTTGTACGTGATATGTTGGAAAACATGTCTTGAATGGGTGTTTCGATTTGTGGTTGTTTTCTGTTTATAGCTGAGATTGCTTGGTTTTTGTTGTTGCTTATGATGAGGGTTTGGATCTGTCTTTGTTGTGTCTTTTTACCATAGGTTGATTGGTTTTGTCGTTGCTTATGCTTATGTATTTATTCAAATTGCCAATGAAGATGCTTAGATGGGTTGTTTGGATTTGTTATTATTGTATGTTTATAGCTAAGATTGCTTTGTCTTTGTTGTTGCCTATGATGGGTTGTTTATGTCTGTCATTTACTTATGGATTCATTATTGATGATGAATCATTGGTGAGTGATGTGATTAAAATATAACATATAAATTGTGTCAAATATGACGTAAAAGCAACCTTTTTTTAGTACTGATGTTGGAAAAAGCTCGTGTTTTCGTTCCTTTTATATTTTCAGGGATAAAAGAGCTTAAATGTGCAAAAGACAAAAATGACAGCCAACACGGGGCGTGGTCAACTCAAAGATTTGCAGAATCTACGATAGTACAGCAAGTACTTTGGCCACGGGCTATGCCGTTGACACACGGGGTCATGCTAGTACAATATCTGACAAGCAGTTAATGAGGAAGAGAGAGAGAGAGAGAGAGATGGGCACGGGGCCGTGCCAGCCGGGCACAGGCCGTGCTGAAGCTTCTGTTTACAGCTATAAATAGGAGTGCTTAGTTCCACTTTAACTCATCCTTTGGTAAACCACTTCTCTCTCACTTGCCACCACTCCACCACCACTCCACCACCACTACAACACCATCATCCACCACCATCATCCATCTTTTCATCTTTAGAGTGTGTGTGTAGTCTTAGGATCCAAGATTGATCGTAAGAATCTTTGTCAAACAAAGGCCATGCTTGGCTAAATTCTTACATCACTTGGTGAAGACTTTTCTTTTATGTATTTCTTTTATGTTTCCAATCTTTGGCTACTTTTTAACTGGGTATGTATTAATGACGTTAATAAATAGTTTTTTTATATTGAAGGCGAATTTACTCAATCATTCTTCATATGTTTGTTGACTCAACATATCATGTCTTTACGGTCTATATAAAGAGTGTTAATTGCCTGGAAGGGGGTTAGAAGGGTGGCTTGGGTAATTCTATGTCTCGTTCAGTGTATAGATCCTGCGAGAACCTGGTTCAAGCCCAGTAACACCTCACGAGTCAGAGCGGGCATTACCCACCACGGGAGAGGTGCAAAAAGCTTGAATCCCTTATTCTTATACTTTTATTAAAACATTAAACCAACCCCGCGAGTATTGTATCCCTGCTGACTCAGACCAACGGGTTGAAGGTGATCGCCGCCTCGGAAGAGGGGTCCACCACATTTTGCATTAATAACTTACTTAATTATCTTTCAATAATCCAACTTAGTAGGGATTGTATCTTTGCTGACTCAAACCACTAGGTTGAGGGTAACGTCTCCTTGGAAGAGGGGCCTACTACTATAACTAAGATAATCTCTTAAAATGTGCAAAGTGCGGAAATCATCAAAAGGGTACATGAAAGATAAGTTGGATCCAAGTGATTCTTTCTTGTCTATCATTTTTATTTTATTTTTATTTTCTGTTTTTATCTTTTTATTAGCTTAAAAATCTTTTCTCAAAAGTTGGTTCGATTAGACATTGATGATAAGCCGGTACTAAAAGCTCTTGTGTCCTTGGACGACCTCGGTATCTTGCCATCCCTATACTACGTCCGCGATGGGTATACTTTCCCTAGCGTGTGTGTAGAGTGATAGTAGAATATCGTGTTTTATAAATTTAAAACTTGAAATCGGCGAGTAAAAAGAACTAAAAATAACTAAAAAAAATTATATACACCCGCACGTACGTCAGTGAGCCATTTGGGTTACTGGTTGTAGCCTATGTTTACATGTTGATTCATTCTTAGCAATTGTCAATATATGAGTCATGTGTATGGTGTGTTGTACAAAAAAAATGTTTATCACTAGTGGCTTAATAAGTAATGGGGTTGTGATATTTATATGAGTCTCAATGGTTTCATCGGTAATGTATGCGTAGCATTGGTTCTTTTAAATGTGTTTGGAAAGTTAGGCAATGAAGCGTTGCTAGCCTTTGGTTATGTATACCAGAATCTAGGCCATGATGATGACCGTTTAAGGTAGGTGGCAGAGATGGATTTTGAAAAGCAACCACACATCCTTGAGTTTGAGCCTACACTTACGTTAATAATTGATATTATATAAATATTCAACCTTTGTATGCATTAGGTGTTTGTACAATATTCATTATAAGCTTCATTCATGACTGTTTATAATATCAATTATCATGACTGATATGCATAAGGTGCTTGTACTCTTTTCATTATTTTTTTCTTTGGCTTTGGCATGTTGTACGCTAGCTTTTCTGTCTATTAAATGTTTTATTTGTTTGAGCTCTCAGCTTGACCTCCATGTGTTTATATGCTGACTTTGTTATTGGCACGTGTTCAAACATTGTAAAGGGTTTCACGGAAATGATGATGAAAGATGTTTGGTCGATATTGTTATGGAATGGCAATTGTCTTTCATTCATAACCACAATAATGAACTTATTCTGAGCCTGATGCTAAGATGAATCAAACCAAAAACCGTCAATCTAACTCAATAAACCAAATCGATTAACTAAAAACAAATTGGTTAATAATATAGACTAATCGATGACCTCAATTTTGGTTGAGGATAATAATCTAACCAACCGAACAATGCACACCGTGGCAATGTCTGTGTTTCTCGTCGTATCGCTGATGTGAGGTCGAAGTCTCACTCAGAAATAAACCAATTACACTAAATAGATAGTGGTAAGTGGGTATCGAACACAGGGAGTTTGTGGAAAATGTGTTTGTTAAGTAGTTCGCAGATTACTTAAATTAAAACTAAAATGCAAAAAAGTAATCTCAAAGTTTGGTCGGCTTGATTATAAAACTTAGATTAACTAATTATTACTTAATGAGTTTGAATTCAGAAATGAGAGAGAATGCTTTCCCCCGGTTTCAGGTTTTCTATGAATAACAATGTCAAGGTTTTATTGGGATGAACTACATAGACATAGTTCGTGAGTGTGTGTTTGATTGTGATAAAAGGGGACCAAGTACTTGGATTACAAGAACGCAAGGGTGTCACCCGATAATCTATTTAACATCTCCAACCCCAAATCCATCCCAATAAATCCTGATTGCCTATGGCACCAAGAACTGATGGTTTAGAAAAAGGAATCTAACAATATAAACAATTACTAATTAATCCCACAATCACCATAGTAATACAATCAAAAAGATCAAATTACTATCCCAAAAATATCATAAACCATGACAAAGCATTTGATAGAAAACCTTACAATCCGGGAAAAAACATAAAGGAAATTAGCCACACATTGTTCGATTGATCATCATCATTTCAAATCCGCTGTTCAAATGAATTAAAAATGATAAAGCAATAATAGAAACACCCAAAATCTTGTTTTGCAACCCTAATTTCGCCTCTAACAAGTTCTGAAATGAGAATAATGAAAAAGATACCCAAGAGTCACTCCATACCAACTACTATAATGAAAACAAAGTTTTGCGTCTTGCCTCCACCATAAACAACGATGGCAACGTAGCTTACGGTGGCTTCAAAGTCTTTACAGTAGGAACCTTCTGAGCTACGGTGGAGATTTTCTGAATTGGTGCCTACCGTAGCTTACGGGTGCTACCGTAAGCTACGGTAGCACCCAGTTTTGCCCAACTTGTCTTCTTCATCCACTTCTACTTTCGCACTTCATCATACTTCCTTTCTTTTCGTCTTTTCCGCCTCTTTTACCTAACATAACAAAGCACACTGTAGTCATCCAACTCCTTAAAATAACACACTTAAACATATGATTGTCATTATAATTATAACAATTAGGGTTGTTCTACGGTCCACCCGTCACATTCCCACACTTACCCGTTGCTTGCCCCCAACCAACTCACTCAAAACAACTTGCTGATTAATTTAATCTCACAATCAACTCAACCCCACATAATGACCCAACTCAAGTAAGAACCCGTCTTCTTTTACAAGCTTCCTGATGTGCTAAAAGTGATCTAATTAAATTAACTAAAATCAAACCCTAAACTAGACTCTCTAAGTTTTAAATTTATAACTAAGACTCTCTAAACCTTGACCACATAACCGACAAGTGTACTGATCGGTGTAGTATAGCCTAAATAAGTCCGAGTATCGAACCCACGAGATTCTACTGACTACTACGTTTACTAGACTCTGACTAGAGTGACTCTAACCTAACGGTACTTAATTGTTTTGTTGTCTGGGGGATTTTCTAAATATTCTAAAATTGCGATTTAAATTAAACTAATTAACTAAATTAACTTAAGCGGAAGGGGACACAAACTAAGACTGAGGACTTAAGAAACGATCAGAGATGAGAAGTACACTACCTTGGTCAGAATCCTACACATGTATGACAACTTCTATCGGTTATGGAACTAATTGTGGAAACTGGGGTCTTATGATGCTAAACTTAAAGGATAACCGAACAGGACCCTCGACCCTTCTCGAGAAGATACCTATGGCAACCTAATAAGCTGTTCTAATACCGGTATAGAGGATTCCCTCTCGGGCTATCCTACTGTAACAATAAAGTACCCTCTAGACAATCTACCTCTCAGCACGAAAGTCACAGGTAACTATTGAATTATGATCAAACTCGATAAGCAAATAGTGAAAGGGTAACTAAGGGGATCTTCTCTCAAAGTTTATAACCCTAGCAATCTAACACTAAAGACATACCGACAACCTCTCACCTCTCACCTATTAAGATTGTAGAATACTTAACCCTATTCAAATTACAATTATATCCATATGGTTCATTACGTCTAGCGAAACATCTAATAGTCAAGAACACATAGTAATTGACCTAGCATGCAACTATTATTTGAAAGACATTCAACTAGCAACATGAGGGATAATAATTATTCAATGAACAAGATTAAATACGCATATACGTCAAACCATAAAAGCCAAGTCTTTACTTTAATTATTAAATCCACAAAATAGAATCCATAAATCGAATAGAATAATTAGACAAACATGGTGTTCATCATAACCTAGGCAGTATAAAAGAACTAGCCAAGAAACATAACCAATAAAAAGAAACAAGTCTGAACCGAATAATAAATCATAGTATCAAATCTAAAAACTCAAAATCTTAACAAACTGAATACTAATAAATTGCAAACCCGGGCGTGAATCTTGAATCGTGGCTTTGAAGCTTGAACCTATCGCCTTCTTGAATCCCCCAATAATAATAGAGATGGCAGCCTTTCCTCAATAATAATATATCTTTAATTTTTTTCTTTAGTTGCCGCCCCCTGATGTCTTCGTCCAAGGATTTTTTATAACTGATTAATGTTGTCTGATGTTGCTCTCAAGAATTATTAGGTCGAATCCTTTTTGTCCAAGTAATATCCTAGCCAGGGGCGGATCCACATAGAGTGGGTGTCTCTGGACCCCAATGTTTTTAAAAAAAAATTAGTAGATTCGGTATATTAAATTGTATAAAGACCCCATAAATACAATTAGGTGGACACCATTGAAAGAAAAGGAAGCCTGGTGTAGTGGCAAGTCCCTCCCTTTACCATCAAAAGGTCATGGGTTCAATCCTTGTATAGCTTGTTTTTTTCTTTTTTTTTAGATCTACTTCAAACCTCACTCTGACCCGACCCAAACGAGGACCGACCCAAAAATTTTAACGATTTGTTATGAAAATTTTGAACACTGAAAAAAATGGACCCCATTGAAAAAAAATCATGGGTCTGCCACTGATCCTAGCCAATTATTTTCGAATAGGATTCTGTCTTCTTCTGCTTCTTATATTGCGCCCCCAAATATTTAAGGGTTTTTTTTTGCATATTTCCCCTTAAAAAATTTTGAAATTGCATATATACCTGAGCATTATAAATTAAGTTGCATATTTCCCCTCTATTAACTATTAAAATTGCAAATTTACCCATTTTGATTTAACTTATTAAAATTAAATTATAGAAAGACTATTTTACCCTTCATTTTACTAAACTTTAGAAAATTGCATATTTTACCCTTTCTTTTACTAGTTTTTGGTAGAGGTGGCAAACAAAACATATTTTGGGTTATTTTGGGCCTATTTAAAAAAGAAAATAAGCTAGATTGGGCTAGGGATTTAATCAAGATGGGTTAGTTGGGTTTTTAAAATACCCATCTAAATTTTCACATGGGTCAAGATGGGTTTTTACTCCCTAAACCTAAAACACGCATCTTCATACAGACGATAATCTTCGTTTCTGCTGCGTCTAGTGAATCTTCATACGATAATCCTTTCTAATCATGCTCGCACCCTTGGTGCGATTCATCTACAGACGAATCTCCATACAGTGAAATCACCCTTGGCAAACGAATCTCCATACAGTGTTTGGATCATTCCTTTTTCGAGCTTCTTCCACCCTTGGTAAACGAATCTCCATACAGACGAATTAATTGCAGACGAATCTGCAAACGTTTTGAGTAAGTTATTGAAATTGTTTTATGGGTTTGATGAAATTCAATGTTTTGATTAAGAATTTAGGGTTTTAGTATTCAATTCTTGAAGGGGGTGAGTCAAATTTGGAATTTTTTGCTGCTTTTTTTGGGTTTTTGTTGATCAATTTAGGTTTTTGGATATTAAAGTCTATAGATTGTTGAAATTTGTATATAGATTGTGGCAGTTGAAATTTGGATATTAAAGTCTATAGATTGTTGAAATTTGTATATATATTGTGGCAGTTGAAGTGATTAGGGCATTTAGATATCAAATTCTATGGATTTTTACGGTTTGTCTATCTAGTAGCAGTTCAAGTGGTTTAGGGTTTTTCTTGGATTTGGTACTTTCTTTGGTTATCGTTATTTTGTTAAGTTGACTTTTAGAATTAGTCGATTATCATTGATTCTATAGAGAATGATTAATTGAGTATATGTGTTTATTTATTTGTAATTCACAAATTATGTCGACTAATCCCGAGTTCGAAGATGAAGTTTGTTCATTCAGTTCGAGTAAAGACCATTCAATAGTTTGGAATTATTTTGAGAAAATACCACCTGGACAAGATGGGATTAAGAAAGCGAGTTGTAATGGTTGTGGAAAGGTGTTTAAGGCTAACAAGGGAACAACTACTATGAAACGTCACTTACCTAAGTGTTTCCACATTGATAAACCCGACCCACCAAGAAAACGTGCTCCTTTAGACCAAGCAATGTATCGGGAAAATTAGCATATTCTATCATTAAACATAACTATCCTTTTAGTTATGTTGAACATGAGGGGACACGAGATTTACATAAATTTTTACATCGAGATGTGACTCCTATAACAAGAAACGCGGCGAAGGCGGATGTTTTAAAAATATATGATAGAGAGAAGACAAAACTAAAAGAAAAGTTGCAAAAGATAACTAGTAGAATATGCCTAACCACTAATTTATGGAGCTCTATCACAACTGATGGATATATGGCATTGACGGCTCATTATATTGACGATAGTTGGGTTCTAAGAAAAAAAATTCTAAACTTTAAAGTTATACCACCTCCACACAGTGGCAAACTTTTAGCAGAGTACATGGTTAATTTTTTAGGAAATTGGGGTATTGAGAAAAAGGTGTTTACGATCACAGTAGATAATGCCAAATATAATGATGCTTTGGTAGATTGTTTAAACAGTCATTTTCGTTTGAATCGTGTTTTACTTTGTGATAGGGATTTTACGCATGTGCGTTGTTGTGCACATGTGTTAAATCTTATTGTTCAAGGAGGATTAAAGGTGATTGAAGGAGCCATTGAAAAGGTTCGAGAGTCGGTGAAGTATGTTAGAGGAAGTTCGGATAGAAAGTACAAGTTTGTAGAATGTATCCACCAACTGTCATTACAATGCGGGAAAAAAGTGCATCAAGATATTGTAACCAGATGGAATTCTACCTATCTCATGCTTGATAGTGCATTGGCCTATCGTAATGCATATGAGCGGCTAGCACTTGTTGATTCGAGGTATAAGACTTTCCCATCAGAACAGGAATTTGACAAGGGTGGAAACAATCACAGAATTTTTGAAGCCTTTCTATAACATCACAACTTTGTTTTCTAGTAACTCTTATCCTATTTCCGACTTATATTTTAAAAAAGTGTGGAAGATTCAAAAGTGTATTGAAGATCAGATGGACAATGTTGATAAGGTGATAAGTGACATGGCAAAAGAAATGAAAAAGAAATTTGATATATATTGGGAAAACTATAGCATGATATTATCTTTTGCGGTTGTTCTAGATCCACAATATAAGTTTGAGCTTGTTGAGTTTTTTTTTCAAAAAGCTTAACATGGAAGAGAAAGTATATAAAGAGAAATTGGATATTATTTTCAAATGGATACATAAGCTATATGATACAGAGTATGGTGTTTTGTCAAGAACAACTTCTTCAACAGCCAGGAGTTCAAATATTTCTGTTGATACGTCTGATGATTTGGATGGATTTGAATCATTTACATGCGAATTTAGGAATGTTGAGAAAAAAATCACAACAAGACATGTATTTGGAGGAGGCTCGACTTGATAGAAAAGAAGAACTTGACATTTTACAGTATTGGAAGAATAATCAAGGGAGATATCCTCAATTGTCTCTCATGGCTCGTGATATATTGAGCATCCCAATCACTACCGTTGCCTCAGAATCATCTTTTAGTATTGGGGGTCGGGTTCTAAGTAAATATCGATCTTCATTACTCTCATCGAATGTTGAGGCTTTGCTATGCACTCGTGATTGGTTGTTTGATTTAGAAGGTATTAAGTTCATTCTATTTATGACTTCACTATGTATAGAATGTTAATTAATATTTTACTCTTTTTGCATATCCAGATGATGAAAACAAGAATGATATCGAGGAAGGACTTGCAGAAGATATTGAATCATTGTATCCAACATATGATGATAGCCACGTTTAGGTAATATTGACTACCATACTGGTAAAGTAGTACATGTTTAGAAAATATTTTTTTACGCCACCAAACATTATCTTCCAATCACTTTTTCGGGCTATGCTTCTCTTTTCTGGTCTAAATACTAGGGGTGTCAATCGTGTCTGGTTGGCGTGTTGTAATCAAGTTGTGAATGGGTTGGCGGGTTGTAAGCATATTGTAATAAACGGGTTGACGTTACAAATATTTTGATTTTAATTTTAATTTTAAACGGGTGAAATATTTGTCTTGTTTTGATCGTTATTCAGGGTGGAGGATATATTCAAGGTGATCTGAAACAGCAAAGGGGATGAAAAAGATGTCGATATTGCAGTTTGTGTCTTTTTTTTTTTTTTTTTTTTTTTTTTGCAGTAGGGAGCTTTTTAATATGTACTAAAATTGTTTTAACAACTCTATTAATAGTATTTGCTTACATTATGGTACATTATATGATTGATTAAATGCCTGTACTATTTTGTTATGTTTGGGGCGTGCCAGGATCATTTTATGGCAGGTTGTTTCCATGCCTAACGCCAGTGCTCGCTTACCGCTGCCTGGTTAATGAAGACGATCAGAGGTTCCTAGCTTTCTGTTTGAGTCAGTGGAGTCCGGTTTCCGAACTTCACAAGCTGTAAGTTGAGCTATATGCAGTTGATGTTAATTTGCAGGAATGATACAGTGTGGTTGGATCTGATCCAACAATTGAAGTTATTGCTGGCATGTACCAAGATGATGTACCACCTATCATAACTCAACAAGGTAGGTCAGTGGACCATTTCTATTACACAGTGTATATTATAGTTTACAAGTTTTTATATTATAGTCCATTTCTACTTTTAATATTATAGTCTACAAGTTTTCATATCAGTAGACTATTACACATTGTATGTTATATTAAATGATGGGAAAAATTACACTTTTCGTCCTTTATGTTTATAGCTAGTTGCAATGGATGACCTTTACCTTTAATAATTACAGCCATAGTCCTTTATTTGGAAAACTCGTTACACTTTTCGTCCTTTAACGCTAACCAAGTTTAAATATCCAGTTAAGTTTATTCACTTAAGGGCAGTTTAGTCTTTTTAAATATCCAGTGACGAAGAAGAAGTCACATTTCAGCATTTGACGATTGGGTCCATTAGTTGGTAACACAAACTTGAAAGTGCATTTATATAATAGTATAACAGATGATCTCGATGATTGGGTCCATGAGTTGCAGGTTTTCTCTAAATTGAAGCAAAAGTTTTAAGAGACTTTTGTGTCTTTCATTAATGATTCTGTAAGTGTTAAAGATTTTTTATTTCAAAATTTGAAGTGATGAATAGTGGCGGACCTAAGAATTTTTTGCTGGGTGTGCGGAATATTTTTAAAGATTTTAGGCCCCTAGCTATATGAAAAAATCGGTTCATAGCGGGTCGGATTGGGTCGGGTCATGTAAGACAAAAGAACATCAAACTAATATTTTATATAGTTATCAAAAACACGTCAAACGTCATTGTCCAACAGGTTTTCATTTTTTAAATCTATCCAAAACATCATCTAGAGATACTAAACACTCCATAAGTTCATTACACTCTTACTCATGGTTCCTATTACATATAAATCGCTTCATAAGTTCATAAAACAACACTAAACACTTAAACAAAATAAACAATCAACCATAGTCCATAATTTTCAATTTTATTTTCAAACATTCAAACCATAGTATTAAATGTTGATTACATGTAACTAATCATTTAAACAAACAAGCTATAAATAAAACAACAAAATCATTTAACTACAAGTCTAGAACAACAACAAAAAACTTCAAAAAACATAAAAAGATTAAACCCTTATACGTCTGTATTTTCTCCTAATCATCACATAAAACAAAATATATATATATATATATAGAGAAAGTATAATGTACTTCAAGGCTTAACCTACATTAACATACATGACAAAAAATATAACGTGCGTTATTATCATAGAACGTGCGTGATTATACTCTCATGCGTGATTATGTGGTCCCATGCGTGATTATGTGGTCCCATGAGTGATTATGTGGTCCCATGCGTGATTATACCCCTGATCCAACGGTTACCATTGTCTCCTACGTGATGTATGATAAGGCTTTTTGTATGTTAACCTTACTCTATATATATATATATATATCAATAAAGAAACCATACTAGTTCTATATCAGAATTTTGGCGTAATATGGGCCAGTCTTGCCGGAATTTTGATTTTTCCGGCAAAAAAAGTCGTCCAGTCGTGAGCAGTGGCGTCAAGTAGTTTTTTTGGGAATGAGTGGATGGATTTGAGTTATTTTATTTAGTTCAAATTTCTTTGAGTATGGTTTGGGCTTGTGTTAATAAAAATAGATTGTAGATTGGGCTTTGATTGGATTAAGTAATTAAGTGAATAAGTGGTTAAAAATAATTATATAAATTGTGTTATATACTTATATATTAGATAGTAATCAGTGTTTAATTTTTTTTTATAAACTCATAATATTATTTTTCTAAGTGGGGCGTTTGAAAATTTTCAAGGGGTGCGGTCGAAATTTCCGACGAAAACTAACACTAAAAATTATTTGTTCAAAGGGTGCGTCCGCCCACCCACGGCTTAGGGTGGGTACGCCCTTGGTGATGAATCGATAATTCATATGTATTAATTGATAAGTTTCAAGATTATTTTTTTACAATAACAAAACATAACAAATTACAATGAACTAAAACTGAATTCAAGTTCAAATTTCAACTGTAAAATTTTTAGAGTAACAGAATATAACAAATTACAACCAACTAAAAAAGGATTAAGTTCAAATTTTACACCCAATGAACACCAAATGCGGAATCGAACAACAGACGGAATCGAACACCAAAGAACTAGAAGAGAATGTGGATCGAACCAACAGAAAACACCAAACCTGGAATCAGACAAATCGAAATCTGGAATCCAACCAAGAGTGAACACTTCCAATCGCCGATTGAACTTGAAAAGTTGGGTAGCTGATTGAAACTGAAAAGTCGGGATTTTGCATCTGGTGTGAATAGTTTGATAATATATTCTCAATTTTGAAAAAGGCAATTTTGTAACTTAGATAAAGAAAGAGAAATATGCAATTTTTAGTTGAGTTGGGTAAATATGCAATTATGATTCTATGAAGCATTTTAAAGGAAAATATGCTAATTATTCCAATATTTAGGTTGGATTACGATGTGTATAAATATCATTCAAAAGCCCACAATCCATCCATGATTCACACGTAAACTCTGCTGTGCTGATGTCTTTGCTTTACACGTAAAAGGCTGGCCCACTCAAAGGAAAAAAATAGCAGCGATGGTCATATTGGTACATGTACCTTGATAAATCCCATTATATATAAAATAGGAGAAGTTCAAATGAAAACCACTAGTTATTGTGAAAATTTAAAAACTAATTAAAAAAAGTCAAAAAAACATTAAAAAAAAAAATTTTTTTAATTTTTTTTTTGCAATCAAAATTTCGCTGGTTTTTTAATATAAAAAAAATTCAAAAAAAAATTTCAAAAAAATTTTTTTTTTGTGTAGTGCACATGTGTAATACTGCACATATGTATGTGTACTACACATGTGTATTATTACACATGTGCACTACACAATTTTTTTTTTTTTTTTGAAAAAAAGTTTTTTTATATATATAAAAACTAGCGATTTTTATAAAAAAAAAATTGAAAAAAAAATTGTGTGTTTTTTAGGCTTTTTTTAGTTAGTTTTTGAATTTTCACAATAAAAGTGGTTTTCATTTGAACCATCCCCATATTAAATATACAGTTAAACATGTTTTCCTCGGTCTAACAGGAAATATATCACTTATCTTTTTGCCATGCAATGATTTAATTCAAGGTTTAATTCAATGTGCAATTTTAGTCCCTTGAGTTTTATGATTTATTTTTAAACAACTTTTCATTTATTGCAATTCAACCCTTCAACTTTCAGCTTTGTTTATTCTAAACTCTCGGTTCCTCGTTTATTAACTGTGTTAGCTCGATACAGTACTCGATCAAGTATCTTCAATATTTCTCTATATTAGCTCCAAACTTCATAAACACCTACAAAATATAAATTTAGTAAAACCGAACAAAACGACTCGAATACTAATAAAAATACATTATACAAAATACATAAGATAAATAGTATGGTTTACACCATATCAAATATCCCCACGTTTACTCTTTTTTCGTCTCCGAAAAAGAATTATGCAAACGGAATCATAGTCAGAATAAATGCTCGGGTTCAAAAGGCTAGATTACTTATTTAAACTCAAACTTGTGTTAACTGCGATTGCAAGTATATGTGTCCACTTAAACCCAAACCCGGTTCCAAGCCCTTATCATGCAATTTAAGCTCAAGTTTAATCAATCTACCTAGGGCCTCACAGTAAAATCTGCAGTTTTACCTAATCCCGCCTCAAGGTCATGAAACAAAAGGAACAATCACTGGACTATTTCCTAATCGTTTTATACCAAATTTAAAAGAATTTAACATCAACTTTTTTTCTCTTTTTTTTCTTTTCTTTTTTTAGCACTAGACTTTGCATACCTAACCCAGAGGCTGCCTCAACCAGAGTCACCATCCTCGGGAGCGACAAAGTTCATGTCAGTAATTTTTCATTTTTCCTTAACTTATCCTAGAGGCAATTTAAATCAGAGTCACCATCCCCATTAGAGATTACACAGGCCTCGTCTTTCTTTTCAATCTAGCTTAATTTATATATTATTTTTCTTTTGATTAAAAATTCTAACAATTTTAGCTTATAACGGCATTTTTTATACTATTATTGGCGGTTTCGGCTTCCCCACTTTTCCTAGATGAAAACCCACTAGCAGACTAACAATTAAGGTATATTAATATCAAAGCAACCTAGAAACTGGATCGGACCTACTCACACATCCCAAGCTAGACACAAGTTCAACTTTGTTTAACTTATATTATAATTATTATTTGAAACCCAAATATACTCGACTTTTCTATCATTTTCCGTGTTTATTTGTAAACTTCTAAAACAAGAGACATTTTCTAATTTTTCAATTTTTTTGGATTTTTAAAATTTTAATTTTTTTGTATATTTAAATTTTTATTACTCAAACTAACCTAAACAGACTCAAACGATAGTTTCTCATCCCCACACTTAAACTCTACATTGCCCTCAATGTAGGATGGAAACCGACTCAAAATACTAAAAAATAAATAAAAAAAACTAAGGAAAAAAATGCAAATAACTTAGCTGGTTATACAATCGCGTAATCTCCAAAACTCTCGTCCAATCCTGCTCCGATCGTATAGCATTCCATTCACGATCGGTTTTGATAAACTGACATGCTCGGGATTTGCATATGCACATAATAAGCAGCCCTAAAATCACCCGAATGGAGATTGAGTACGAGTGGTGTAACACCCTAGTGTTTCAAAAGTCTAAGTCAAGATTAAAGTCAAAGGGAGAAAAGATCGCTAATTGCAATCTGTCTCTCCTTGCTCAATTCCTGTTTTGACTTCTTTGACCGTAGATAGTCTATTTTATGTTACGTTAGTTGTATTATGTGGAGTAAGTAATTATAATCGCAGTAATCGAATATTTATCGCTACGAATCGCATTACGACTGTGAATAATAGGAAGTAACAATGCGATAAAGTTAATTAAACGCTAATCGAACTAATCTAATCAACATCGCGCTCCCAAACTCAAGTTACGCATTTTGGTGATTATTATACATGTGTGCGTGCCTTATGTGTTACCTGTGCATGCTTATTTACGTTATGTGGTAATTAATCGAATCGCAATCGAACTCATCGTAATCGAACTCATCGCAATCGAATCGCAATCGCAAATCGAATACGAAATAAGGATGATTGTATGTTGATATAGTATGATAATTAGTGGCGAAGAGACAGCGCGAGATATGAGTGGTTAGGATTAAAAGTAATTTGAATAGGAAACTCTATCGCATTCGCATCGCTCGCAATCGAAATCGAAATATCAAAAATCATCGTATCGCGCACTCGAACCAGATGCCAGCTGGCCGGATTGCCATCCGACCGGGCTGCCATCCGACCGACCTAACATCCGGGTGTGGTGTCATCCGACCGACCCACCCTTTCCTCTTTTGGAATCCTATAAATACCCATATCACTTTCACACTTTCGACTTTTGGAAATCCTCTGTCCGAGCAGCTCGTGTTCTTCACCTTTTCTTCGATTTCTCTCAAATCCGATAAGATCTCGCTCTAAATCTTGTACTTCCTTGATCTACACGCACTCCTACACCTTTCTATCTTTTAGATTTTAACTTTTAACCGTGAAATCACCAAGATTCGAGCGTTCTATGATGACGTCATCATGGTGTTCTTCAAGAACTTCATGTTTTGGCCTCAATCCTTCAAGAACAACTTGAATCTAACCGATTTCCACATAAATAAACAAAGATCTATCATAGATCTAAACATATACACGGTGAAAAGGATCGAAAGATGATTTCTAACTTTCTTTCGACTCTTTTACACTCAATACACTCAAAACCAATAGAATTGGAACTGATGCCGACTTACTACCCGATCTGTGGTTACGTTAGCTCAAGATCCGATCCTATCCACGAGGTTCATCGGTTTCGGGTTAAACAAGAACTCCGTCTCGAACAGTTCACTAATCGGGTTTGGGTGATTCCTGTCCGATCAGGAGAACCAAGTATTGACAAGTTTTCGATTGTTTGACTCGTTATCAAAAAGCCTCGATAAAACGACAAACCATAAAAAACAACCAAGTGTAAGACGAACGGGACGAACAGGATGGGGTGCCGTCCGATCGGACTGCTGTCCGAACGGACAGCCACCCGAACGACCGGTCAACCGATCGGCTTGCACTATGGGTCCCACACTTAATCACTTTTCCTTAACTTTGAAGTTTGAGTATTGAACGAACTGCTGTCCGATCGGACTACCATCCGACCGGATTACTCTTCGGATCATGAGATACTTGACTTTAACATTTAATCAATTTTCAACATGTTCAGTGCACTAGTGATGCCACCCGACCGGACCGCTGTCCGATCGAGTGACAACCTGCTGTGAACTTGTTCTCACTGAAGTGTCAACCTATCGGATTACCGTCCAATCGGACTACCATCCGGTCGACCGACCTGAAAGGTAGAGATACTTCAATGTTTTCAAATGCTACAACAAAAACTTCAAAAGTCAAACCATCGTACACAAACACATCCTTCTCATAGGGAGAAACAATCCACTCGAATAGTCATCCGACCGGACTACTGTCCGACCGGATAACCATCCGAACGGATTATCATCCGCACGAATTGGCCGTCCGATCGGATTACCATCCGACCGAACTACCATTCGACCCACCAACGTTTACTTTCGTTTTACGTGCCACTTATCGTTATGCTATCGAACAATTCAGGCTAACCTTACTCTCAAAGCGCCCCCTTCAATCCATCCAACCGCTGTGAGTATACTTGATCCCTTTTTGCTTTATGCACTTTTGGGTATTACATACGTTACTTATACAAAATCACAATCAAACACACTACGCAATACTTTAAACGCTAACCATTACTACATGTATTACGTGACTAAATGAACGCTTGTTGTTATGTTTACACGTGGAATAACGTCTACCTGCCTTAACGACGATAGTACTATAGTTTGGACTCAGCACCCGCTCATGCGGGGGTTGTTAAGTACAATTACTTACATAGATTACAGTGGTGATCATGTATTGCGAACTGCCTCGGGCAGTCAACCCGCAGTCATTGGTATCGATAGGTCCATGTCGATAATTAACATGCTTCATTTTCCTTTGTGTACGTGCTGGTTATGCGTAAACTATTTCGAACTCTATATGCTATTATTAAACTTGTATACTCGTCTTTACACTATGTGTATTGACTTTTATTTTAACGTATGTGACAGGTAATTAGGATGCTTATCTGCTAGGAAAGCGGGGCTAGAATAAACTTTTAGAGGCCAACAAATAGTTGTCTGTAGATCTAAATTCAAGAGTCTCTAGAAGCAGATAAACAATTGGGCAATTTTGTAAAATCTGAGTTGTCGGAACAGAACTATTTGCCTAGATTTTGTCTGTAATAATTTGTTTACCTTTTGAGACATGGTATGGGACATGTTACTTTAAATTGATTGGTAATGATAATTGTTATGGAAACTTCTGGACAACCTGTTTCACTCAGTGCCATGCCCCGATGATTCCGCCATCGGTTGGGTTGTGACAGATTGGTATCAGAGCCATAACTATAGGGAAATAGGCAAGACACGACCTAGTCCGGGTCGATGTCTTAGAGACCTAGTCTATAGTTAGGACCCAATAGACCAACTCATGCATGTCCAATAGGGATTTTGTATGAGTTTACCGCAAATCTTCGCCATTCTCACCTATACTGCACTATCACTGCACTCGAATTTTCAAACAAAGACAAGCGATTAAGTCGAGATTAGGTGTGAAAACCGCAAACTCTCGACTAAAATCTGCTTGATCAACCCACATTTTTACTTATCAATGAGGGAATTATACCAAATCATGAGTGAAACCCATATTTTGAATAATCTCCTCTACTTTATTAAAATCAAAGAGAAGTTGTCAAGCCAGGGGTGAAACCCTAACCTTGACGGCTTGTCTATGATTTTACAAAACTCTCACCAAAGTCTCGACGGACTCCAACGACCTGAACTCACAGTATGACTAGAGGGATGTGCGCCGGATGCCCAAGAATCGAGGCAGAGGCCCTATCTTGAAAGTCAAAATGTGTACGACAGATCCTTGAGAATAGCCGAATCGCTTTGGGTAGTCAATGTCTAATAGCCGCAAACAATCTACTTCTCGATTTTTATGTGTTTCGATTCTGAGCTCGCAACTGCTGACTCTGATGACTCGTTGATTTTATGTGTTTATATGTGTTTAACTGTTTATGTGTTTAAAATTTTGAGACTTATTCGATTTTGCTTTCACTTCGATCGACAACACAACCCGCATTGCACTTCTATCTCAAAACGTTAACAAATCGTTACTGCCATAAGGGAATGCGATACGCTATGACGCCCTCAACAAAAGTCCGTGATTGTAGACTTTGAATGATAGGTTTTTGTATTATGACTGCCTCTGTGACTAAATGCGTATGTGCTTCTGTGTTTCTGTGCTTCCGTGCCCTACGTGCTTATGTGCTACCGTGTTTATGTGAATCGGTGATTCCGTGTTTATGCGTTTATGTAATTATGCGACTATGTTCCTAAGCTTAAGTAAGTACTAGACGTGTGAGGTGAGATTTGATTGTGACGTGTCTGAGACCTATGACGATGTCTATTGCAGACAATGTCAACTGGACCGTCATCAGGATCCCGTCGCCCATCACTTACTCGCCAAGAAAAGAGAGACAAACGTCTTGCTGCTATCATCGCCAAACAAGTAGCAAAGGCTGTGAGTGATGTCTACGAGAACATCAGCAAATCATCTGAGGAGTCGAGGACTGAAGCTCCTAAAGCTGCTCCCAAAGTTGCCTTCAGTTTCAAGCAGTTCAAGGCTTGTGGGCCAAAGGAATTCACTGGCGAGGAAGGCCCTAAAGCGTTGTTCCAATGGTTTGATTCCATTGAGGTCACCCTACGACAAAGCGGTTTCCCCGACGATCTTCGCACTCTCAACGCTACTGGCGTCTTCCAGTCCTGTGCACTCGACTGGTGGACCGCCGAGAGAAACAAGCGAGGAAACGATGCAGCCTACGGTCTGTCGTGGGACGAACTCAAGGAGGTCATGCTGGAAGAATTCTGCCCTCCTCATGAACGCCAAAAGTTAGAAGATGAATTCTGGCACATAAAGCAGAAGGATGGTGAAAACGCTGCTCTAACTGCTCGATTCAAGCAGCTTAGTATCATCTGCCCTGATCAGGTGAAGACTTCTGACATGGCAATCAAGAAGTATATCCGAGCCCTGCCTGACTGTGTTGCAGATTTCGTGCAAGCAGCTAAGACTAAGACGATCGAAGAGACATACTTAGTGGCCACTGAAATCAACGACAAGCGGGTCAAGGCTGGTGTCTGGGATAAAACTTAGAAGCACCTGCATCAAGCTACCTCCGCCGCTCCAACTGCCGAAACCGCCGCCGCTCAACCGTCAAAGTCCTCACGCCGAAAGAAGAAGAACAACAGCAGCTCCAACAACAAGAACTGTGCCGTCACTACCACTGCTGCTCCTCTCCAGGCCATACCAGCCCAGCAGCAGCAACATCACCGCCCAGCTCCAACTACTTATGCACCGCTAGCAAAGCGTGCATACACAGGCCCCCACCCGGTTTGCCCCACATGCTCTTATCATCATCCGGTGGGTCTTGCCTGCCGTTTCTACGCTCACTGCAACATGTACGGCCACTTCACTGCCAACTGTCGTACTGGTCCTCGTCAAGCCCCAGCTCCTGCCACTGCTCATCAAGCTCTGCTCCCCACTCCGCAAGGCCAACACGCGGCTCAGGCACCCGCGATCAACGCCCGAGTCTGCTTCGCATGTGGTGATCCTAACCACTTTGCGAACATGTGCCCCAACAGGGTTGTGAAGCAAGAGCCCCAGCAACACCAGCAGCAGCAACACCCCCAGCAGCAGTCTCAGCAGCAACAACAAGCCGCACGCGCCAGAACTTTCAACATCAACGTGCGCCAAGCCCAGACTGACAACAACGTGGTCAATGGTACGTTCCTTGTGAATGGTATTTATGCATCGTGTTTGTTTGATACTAGAGCCGATAATTGCTTTGTGTCGTTCGAATTTAAAAAGCTCCTTAGTCGTAAGCGCTCTTATCTACCCTCGACATTCGATGTTGAAGTCGCTACCGGAAGAACTGTCGCATTTAATTCTGTTCTTCGTGATTGTACTCTTGAGCTCAACAATCACATCTTCCTAATCGACCTTATCCCGATACAACTAGCAAGTTTTGACGTCATAGTAGGCATGGACTTTCTTCACGAAAACCATGCTGAAGTTGTATGCTTCGACAAAATGATTCAATTCTCGCTCGCAAATGGGGATTTACTCTGTGTTTATGGCGAAACTGCTTCGAAGGGTCTCAAACTCATGTCATGTGTCCAAGCTAGCAAGTATCTCCACAAGGAATACAGAGCTTTCTTGGCCAACATTGTATTAGCGGAGAAGGAAAAGAAAAGGAAGACAGAAGTAAAAGACGTTCCTGTGGTCCGTGAATTTCCTCAGGTGTTCCCTGATGATCTTCCTGGACTACCGCCAAGTTGTGATATCGACTTCCGAATCGACCTCATTCCTAGAGCTAACCCTGTTACCAACGCTCCCTACCGACTCGCGCCGTCTGAAATGCGTGAACTCTCAAATCAACTCCAGGAATTGCTTGAGAAAGGCTTCATTCGCCCGAGCACCTCTCCTTGGGGCGCACCAGTCCTTTTCGTCAAAAAGAAGGATGGGTCGTTCAGTATGTGCATCGACTACCGGGAATTGAATAAGCTAACCATCAAGAACCGCTATCCCCTGCCTCAAATTGACGATTTGTTTGATCAGCTGCAAGGTGCTACGTGTTTCTCGAAGATCGATCTCCGTTCAGGCTATCACCAGCTACGCATTCAAGAGGAGGATTTACCCAAAACCGCTTTTCGCACGCGTTACGACCATTACGAATTCGTTGTTATGCCTTTTGGTTTAACCAACACACCCGCGGTTTTTATGGATCTGATGAATCGCGTATGTAAACCATATATTGACCGTTTCGTCATCGTATTCATCGACGATGTTTTCATCTATTCCAAATCGAAAGCCGAACATGCGCAACATCTACGTTTGGTTCTTGAACTACTCCAGGGGAACCAACTTTATGCCAAGTTCTCCAATTGCGAATTCTGGCTGGAGGAGGTTCGGTTTCTGGGTCACATTGTCAATAGTCGAGGTATTCATGTCGACCCCGCGAAGATTGAAGCAGTTAAGAGCTGGATTACACCTAAGAACCCGTCCGAAGTCCGTTCTTTTCTCGGACTAGCGGGTTATTATCGCTGATTTATCAAAGGATTCTCCAAGATCATTGTGCCGCTTACCGCTCTCACGCATAAAGATATGTCTTTTGTTTGGGGAACCGAACAAGAGTCTGCTTTCCAAACCCTCAAGCGCATGCTTTGCAATGCTCCTGTTCTCACGTTGCCTGATGGAAACGACGGTTTCATTGTCTATTGTGATGCTTCCAACCTTGGTCTTGGTTGTGTTCTCATGCAACGGGACAAGGTTATAGCTTACGCGTCTCGTCAGCTCAAAATCCATGAGAAGAACTATACAACCCATGATCTCGAGCTAGGCGCAGTTGTTTTTGCGTTAAAGATTTGGCGACACTACCTATATGGTACAAAGTGTATGATCTTCACCGATCATAGGAGTCTACAACACATCTTTGATCAGAAAGAACTTAACATGCGTCAACGCCGATGGGTAGAACTTCTCAACGATTACGAATGTGAGATCCGTTATCACCCAGGCAAAGCAAATGTCGTAGTCGATGCACTCAGCAGACGGAGTTATTTGCTTAGCATTCGCAATACCCAAGCCCAATACGATCTCGAAACTCTCATCCGCGAAGCCCAGCATGCCTGTTTTACTGAACGCACCTTGAAGAAGGAGAGAATCTATCACGATGGAGCTCAGCTACTGAGTAAATCAAATGGGATTTTCCATTTTCTGGACCGAATTTGGATCCCTAAGCGAATCGATTTGCGAAAGATTTTGATGGACGAAGTCCACAAATCCCGGTATTCTATTCATCCTGGTGCCGACAAAATGTACCAGGATCTTCGCTACAAGTACTGGTGGCCGGGTATGAAAAGGGATATTGCTCTCTATGTTGGGAAATGCCTGACTTGGGCAAGGGTCAAGGCTAAACATCAAAGGCCCTCTGGCTTACTCGAACAACCTCCAATCCCTATGTGGAAGTGGGAGAGTATAGCTATGGACTTCATAACAAATATTCCGCACACGTCATCAGGTCACGACAGCATTTGTGTTGTTGTCGACCGTCTGACCAAATCAGCCCACTTTTTGCCAATACGAGAAGACTACAAGGTAGAACGATTAGCCCGAATCTACACCGAGGAGATCATTTGTAATCATGGAACTCCTCGTGACATCATCTCTGACCGTGACGCTCGGTTTACCTCCCGATTGTGGGAAACGTTTCAAGCTGCTCTCGGTACTACGCTTAATCTGAGTACCTCATTCCATCCTCAAACCGACGGTCAGACTGAAAGAACAATCGGTACTCTTGAAGACATGCTCCGTTCGTGTGTCATAGACTTCGGTGGTAATTGGGACAAATACCTGCCGTTAGTCGAATTCTCGTATAATAACAGTTATCATACCAGCATCCAAATGGCACCATTCGAGGCTTTATATGGAAGAAGATGTCGATCGCCTATTGTATGGCACGAGATCGGTCACTCGCAATTAACCGGTCCTGAGCTATTGCAAGAAACGACTGACAAAGTCCTCCAGATTCGAGACAACTTGTTGAAAGCTCGAAGTCGACAGAAAAGTTACGCCGATAGACGACGCAAGCCCCTTGAATTTGACGTTGGCAACTACGTACTCCTAAAGGTATCACCTTGGAAGGGTGTAGTCAGATTCGGCAAGAAAGGGAAACTAGCGCCTCGATATATTGGACCTTTTAAGATTCTAGAAAGGATCGGAAAAGTCTCCTACAGACTCGAACTACCGGAGGAACTCAGTAATGTCCACCTGACTTTCCACGTGTCAAACCTCCGAAAGTGCCTAGCTGAGCATGACTTAATTGTGCCACTCGATGACCTCTAAATAAACGAAACACTACACTTCGTGGAGAAGCCTATCGAAACCATGGATCGCCAAACCAAGCAGCTCAGATGCTCGCGCATTCCTATTGTGAAGGCACAATGGGAAGGCAAACGAGGCGCAGAGTTCACTTGGGAACCCGAAAGCGACATGAAGGCGAAGTATCCGCAGTTGTTTGTTACGACCTCGGCCTAATTTCGGGACGAAATTCCCTAAACAAGGGGAGGCTGTAACACCCTAGTGTTTCGAAAGTCAAAGTCAAAGTCAAGATTAAAGTCAAAGGGAGAAAAGATCGCTAATTGCAATCTGTCTCTCCTTGCTCAATTCCTGTTTTGACTTCTTTGACCGTAGATAGTCTATTTTATGTTACGTTAGTTGTATTATGTGGAGTAAGTAATTATAATCGCTGTAATTGAATATTTATCGCTACGAATCGCTTTACGACTGTGAATAATAGGAAGTAACAATGCGATAAAGTTAATTAAACGCTAATCGAACTAATCTAATTAACATCGCGCTCGCAAACTCAAGTTACGCATTTTGGTGATTATTATACGTGTGTGTGCCTTATGTGTTACCTGTGCATGTTTATTTACATTATGTGGTAATTAATCGAATCGCAATCGAACTCATCGCAATCGACTCGCAATCGCAAATCGAATACGAAATAAGGATGATTGTATGTTGATATAGTATGATAATTAGTGGCGAAGAGACAGCGTGAGATATGAGTGGCTGGGATTAAAAGTAATTTGAATAGGAAACTCTATCGCATTCGCATCGCTCGCAATCGAAATCAAAATATCAAAAATCGTCGTACCGCGCACTCAAACCAGATGCCAGCCGGCCGGATTGCCATCCGACCGGGCTGCCATCTGGTCGGTGTGCCATCCGACCGACCTAACATCCGAGTGTGGTGTCATCCAACCGACCCACCCTTTCCTCTTTTGGAATCCTATAAATACCCATGTCACTTTCACACGTGACCGCTATAAACATTTGTACTAACATTTGGAGTCCTATAAATACCCATGTCACTTTCCTCTTACATCACTTTCAAGTATGAAAGTGACATGGGTATTTATAGGATACCCATGTCACTTTCACACTTTCAATTTGAGAATTGAGGCGAAGTTGATGTTTTGGTGAAACTAGGATGAATCTGTTAGTGCACTATGTCTATTGACTTCTGTCACACCCCAACCGATGGCAGAATCATCGGGGCGCGGCACTAGGCGAAGCAGATTGCTCAAGAGAATCCATAAAAACTATATTGCGATAATATTTATTACATTTGTCATCCCATACTAACAAGCAATATAATCACGTAAGTTATCACAGATTTCTTGTCCTCTCGAACAATTCAAATCTGACAACCTAGATTTTACGTGCGTTTCTAGACTTCCTAGCTTGATTTGATGTAGACTTCGACTAAACCTGCAACATACGTTAAAATATTTTCAATACAAAAGTATTGGTGAGTATACAGGTTTGATATGTATTAGTATAATAGATTAAAGTGCTGCGAATTTCCACATGCATAAACGTAATACACGACATATATACTCACAGAACTGATACTACCAGCTAAGTCCTCGATGCTCGACTCTTCGATGGCATAACTAGACCCCGTCGGGCGAAATACTACTATACTAGTTGTGGTGGGACGTCACGAGTATAAGTCCTAGCATACATGCAACTAGCATCACGTATATCTATGCAAACAATTATTCGCAAGTGATAACTTGTCCAATTGAGTCATTCGTTTGATAAATTTGATTTATAAGGAACGTATGTTACACCCAAAATTCGATAAAAGGGGTCAAGTATACTCACAGTGCGTATTTGGTTAGATTGACGGGATGGTGCCTGAGAATGTCCTGATTTCAGACTAATTGCATGAGTATTGGGTTACACGCTAAACGGTATCGAATTACGTGAAATTGGACGAAAACAGAATTGAATTTGGCCCATTCGGATGGGCTGCTCGATCGAGTGGGCTGCTCGATCGAGTGGGCCGTTCGATCGAGTGGGTTGTTCGATCGGCTGGGCCGCTCGATCGACTGGGCCGCTCGATCGGCCAGCCTGTCCAGCTGTTTTCGATGATTTTCGAGTGTTTCTCGGTGTTTTTGGTCGAGACGTTGTTACGACGTGTTGAACAACCGAAATCCCATCAATTCCGACCTGTTCTAACGGCCGGGAATCACCCCGTTGCATCAGAACTGGCCGTTCTTGGCGGTTTTCCATGTTTAACCCGAAATTGGTCGTCTCTCCGGTAGGAATCAGATCCTTGACCAACACGACACTAAGTATGAGTAGGAGGTCGGTCTAAGCTCTGTTTCTACCGTTTCTACGTATAGATCTGATGTGAAAACCTTGATTATTCTTGGAAATCCCTGGGTTCTGAGTTGTTCTTGGTGGAATGAGGCCAACACTTGAAGTTCATAAGAACCTTGTGATGACATCACTCTGAACATCTCAAATCCATGGCTTCTTGATTAGAAAATATAGATTTGGACGAGATTCATGAAGAATCGTATGGAAACCATTCGGATCTGAGTTGTTCTTCATGGGATGACATCACCCTTGAAGAACTCCATGGTGACATCACCCTAGAACACTCCAAATCCGTTGATTTCATGGTTAAAAGTCGAATTTTGAAAGATAGAAAGATGAAGGATTGCATATAGATCAAGGAAGTACAAGATTTGAGTTGAAAACTTACAAGAATCGCGAGAAATCGGAAGATTAAGGGGCTGGAACGTCTTGGTCGAGTAACAGCAGCAACAACAAGTGTCTGAGGGTGATAGAGGGGTATTTAATAGCAAGGGTGGAGGAAAAAGGAGGAAAGGTGGTCCGTACGGAAGCCCTGGGTCCTCGTTTTTGGCGCGATTTCGACTGTTTGGGCCATATTTTCATATTTTTATATAATTATTTAATTATTTGTTATAATTAATCACAAAAAGGCCGTGTACACGTATCTATATAACCAATATTCGGTGCGATGATCGAGTTACGCGTGCCTTCGAGTGCGTTCTTCGATGTGATGTGCCACAAGGATTATCGGGGCACTCCTTGCTCGTGTTGCCGTCATCGTCACGATGGCTGGAGACATGGTACTCACCCGATAGTCTTTGTTAGCGTTGCCTGTTTACGTTTCGACACCTCTCGGTTATCGAGGAGGGTAGATTAATCCCTCACTCAACATCATCGTGAGTGTTATAATTTATGAAAATAGGTTTGTAATAGCGATAGAATATGCGAAATTATTTGGTTATACTTCGTTTTAGCGATATATCTGATATAGTTACATTATGATCCGAATCTCTGTTGTTAGGCGTAACGAGTGTATCGAGTAGTAAAAACGCACGAAGGTGCGGGTTGTTACAACTTCGTCTTCTATCGAGTCATGTAATGAGATAGGATAGGATAATCAGTGCTCGGGATGCTAGAAACTGAATTTAGTGGATATAATGCTAATTCCGCTTGAAAGTGTAAAAGGCAAGTTCAAGCGAAATTAACATTGTTAATTCTGCTTGAACATGTCTTGACCATTTCAAGCGGAATCACCACCATTATATATAGGAGCATACCGTTTCATTTGAAGCGGAATTAGGTCTTGTATTCGGTAACGAAGTGTTGCTGAATTGTCTCTAGGTGCTGTAATTCTATCAGATTAATACAAGAGACATTATAATTATATCGAGCATCTGTTTCATTGATTCCGCCTTTGATTCGGATAAACAACTCTTCTGATCGACTCATTCGGGTCACACAACGATCCTACAAGTGGTATCAGAGCACAGGAAGAAGAGTTTAGCTTGATATCATCAGTTTTCTGACTTTTACACCTTCTTTTTCAAATTAGACAAGATTTCACGGACAAAATGGACTAAATTTTTCACAGTACATGCGAAACAGTGTTTTAAAAAAGCCTTGAGAATATCATACCTAAATTCGGCTTAAAAGTGACTAAATTGGACCTAAAACTTAATTCCGCTTGAACGAACATTCTGATTTTGCTTGAAAAGTTCAGTTGATTTTGCTTGAAAAGTACTATTCCGTTTGAGATTAGCATGTGATTCCGCTTCAAACAGCTATTTCGCTTGAAAAGACCATCTGATTTCGCTTCAAGTCGTAATTCCGCTTGAAATTAGTGTTAATTTCGCTTGAATCCGGTATTCCGCTTGAAGATTTCGCTTGAAACAAGTGATTCAGTTTGAAAGTTGTGATTTCGCTCCAACGTGTCATCTAAGTGATTTCGCTTGAAGTCTTATTTCGCTCCAAAGTGATTTCGCTCCAAAGTGTCATCTCGTGTCAAGATCATTTCACGTCAACCAAGTGTCAGTCTATTTCAAGTTGTTTGATATTGTTTGTACTGATTGTGTTTGTTTGACTGTTTGTCTCCAGGTACTTTGATTCGAGAATTTTCATCATGGCTGAAGAATTCTACAACACGTTTTTCAACGCGTTTACATCAGAATCTTTCGAGATTACAACCGTTACACCAAAAACCATCACAAAAGCGATCAATGAGAACATCAAGCATGATAATTTCTATGGAACACACTCAAAGCCACCAACTCTTGGAAGTATTGAAGATTATACATGGTGGAAAGAGCGTTTCATTAATTGGGCGAAAGCATACGCACATGAAAGCTGGTTTTGTATGGAATTTGGATATGAAAGACCAAAGGATGATAAAGGATTCCACTCAAGAAATTATCCAAAGATGATAAATCCGAATTTGCAGCTGAACAGAGAATGATTGCTTTGATCCACTCGGCAATTAGAAATGACATTTTTGCATTACTTAATCATGATGGGTCATCGAAATCTGTTTGGGAAACTTTACGAGTTAAAGCTGAGGGGGGTAAACAGATTAAAAAGAACAAAATTGCTTTAGTAAAGAAAGAATTCGATCTGTTTGATAGTATTAAAGGAGAGTCTGTGAGGCAAATGATAGAAAGATTTTGTCACCTAAAAATTGAACTCGAAAGGTTTGAGATTGTGAAAACAAGAGAGGAAATTATTGATAAAGTCATAGAAGCGTTACCACGAGCTGATCAGTGGCAAACGTTTGTTTTTATTTTGGAAAATGATGCTTTATATGAAACAATTTCTCTTGATACATTATTTGAAAAGATTGAAACTCATGAGCTTGAATTGCAGAAACAGAACAAGATGAGCAGTTCTTCACATCAACAGAATGTTGGCTTGTATTACAAAGGTAATTTACCTTCGGTGAAAGCTGATAGTTCACCAAAGACAGCATTTAGTGGTGAAAGAACAAAAGAACCTTAGATAAGCTCATCAAGCTACGATCCGGGTTATCATTCATCAGCTTCAAAAGCTAGTTCTGAAGAAGCAGAGGAGATACTGTGCAATATTGCTCTTAAGTTGAAGGGATTTTTACATATTTCCCCTTAATAAGTTGCCTTATTACATATTTACCCAACCTATAAAATCAATTACATATTTCCCTTTTTTTTTTGAGAAATTACCCTTTTATCCTTACCCTTTTATAATTTATTTTCTGAAAATAAAACATTTCCCCAATCTGGTTCACTCTGTTCCTTCCCCTCCGACATAATCTGGTTCACGACTGCAAACGCAAAACCCTACACGATGATCTAGTGCACAACAAACTTGTCACGACGGGCTTAGATCGTTCTGCAATCATCAATCGTTTCCGTCTTCCTCCGTCTTGCCGTCGTTTTGTTGTTCTGTCGTTCTGATTCACTACGGATTTACATCCTTCTGCTTCACTCTTGTTTCGCGCCATGCCAATCGTCTCCGCCTGCCGTCGTCTGGCCGTAATATACTATATATACAGCGGTGTAAGATATTTTCCTATTGTAATTTAGCACGTGTTAGACCAACAAAAATGATGATTAAGGAATAAATTTGTTTCTAGAATTTTCCAACTATTTTCCAAATTTAAAAACCTCCAATCTCCATCTCATTTTGCATTTGCATTTGCATTTGCATTTGCATTTGCATTTGCATTTGAGTTTCATTTCGAAGGGAAAAATTTGTAACAAAGACGCCTTTGTGTTCCTCTTTTTTGACTCACAAGTTCTTCTCTGCAACCAACTTTCCCGCAATTTTGTTTGTTTTGCGTTTGTAATTAGGTTTATCAAGAAAGGAATTTCTTAGACATAGATGTTAATGCATCTGGTGGAACCTTATTTTCTATGCATATGCATAATCTATCATTTTTTCACCCTCACACTCATCCCATGAATATGTTAGTGGTGTCTAATTTATGGATGAAGAATAAATTAGCATAGTTGAAAACCTGTACTTTGATTTTACATGGGTAAATACGTAATTAATTTTACATATTAGAATAGGGAAATATGTAAATATTCATTTACTATTTCATTAAGGGTAAAATAGTAATAAATAATAGTCATTTTAATGAAAAGGGGAAATATGTAATATATATGAGTTAGGGAGGGGAAATATGTAATTGATTTTATGGGTTGGGTAAATACGTAATAAGGCAGCTTATGAGGGGGAAATATGTAAAAATCCCTGTTGAAAAATTCTCCGGCAATGAGCATCAATGCAGCTAAACAACAAATGAGCTTTCTTGCATCTGTTTTGGAATCGTATGAAGGTCTTGTAGCTGGTAAAATTGGAAACTCTAAGTTAACCAAAGAAGACTACGATCAGATTGATCCGGAAGAGATGGAACTCATTGACATACGCTGGTGTTTGGCAAGTTGCATTCGCAGAGCTCAAAGATACATGGAGATTACTGGGAAACAATCGTTAGGCGGTGCATCAACAAAACTTGGATTTGACAAATCCAAAGTGACTTGCTTCAAATGTAAGCAGAAAGGTCATTTCAAGAGAGAATGCACTAATTCTGCAGTTGGTGGAAATGAACATCCATTCAATGATGATTACTACCGAAAGGCGATCTACCATCGAAGCAGAGAAGAGCCGAAAATGATCGAAGATAAACCCAGAGAGAAATATAGAGCTTGTGCAGTAATACATCATGATGAAGGTTTTGATTGGAGCCAAATTTGTCCAGAAGAAGATCGTTTGGAAAATATAGTAACAGCTCATGGCAGAAAACCATCAAAAAGTCAACATTATGTTTTTGTTGCAGAAATCAAAAATGAAAACAAAGAAGAAAATGTTGTTGATGAGGTCAAAGAGAAAACCAGAGAAGAGATTTTGAATGAGAAAACTTATCGAGAAAGAAACATTGCTTTGAACAGAATGAATGAAATGCAAGAAGAGTATGAGAGTGTTGTCAGCAATAAGAGATGGGATAAGAAGAGAGAGTGCTACTTCAACAGAGAAGGTGAACCAATTGTTCCGAAGAAAGACATAATCTTTGACGATGTTCTTCTCATAATTCCTCGATCTGCCGAATACTATAGAAATGTGTTAAAAGATGACACATATGCAAAAAGGCATGAAAAGGAAATTAGATATGCCATGACATCGTGTTTGAGAAAAAGGGATGAAGAGAGAATGAAGAAAAATATTGAAGAGATGGTGAACAATATGAAGAAAGCTGCTGAAGAAGTAAAAGCTGAAGCTGTTCAAGTTGAGGTTGAGAAGAAAGTTGAAGTTGTAAAAGAGGAAGATTTGAAAGTTGTTGAGACAGAAAATATTGAAGAAGTTGAGAAAGCTGTTACTGAAGAACAACAGGTTGTAGAAGATGAAAAGAAAACTGAAAGGTTGACTAAGGTAAAGATTGAGAATTTGAAGTCTGCTAGTGATGAAGGTGCTGGTGATAAGAAGAAGGAAGAGCTGAAGCAGACAGAGGCAGCTGAAAACACCGAAGTGCCAATCACTAAGGTAAATTCTGATTCTGAAATCTTAAAACCGATTGAACAGTGCAAGAAATGCATGGAAACATGCAGAGCTTGTACTGAAAAAGATGAGAAGTTCAGAACAAGAGATCTTGAATTCACAAAAATCGAAAACATTTTCAAAGAAAAATGCAAAGAAATGTTAGAAAATGAAAAAGTTTTAAAAGAAAATGATGAAAAACTTTCAGAAAAATATAAAAAATTAGAAAAAGAAAATGAGATTTTGAAAGAAAATGTTTTGAAAAAGACAGAAGAATGTGATCAAAAAGAAAATGTTTGTCAAGATATGAAGAAAGAATATGATTCAATAAAACTGGCATATCACATTACAAAAGAATCATATGAAAAAGTAAAGGATGAAATGAAATTTGCTCAATCAAGAATGACTTATTTATCTAAAACAACTAAAGAGCTTAAGCGAATGTATGAAATAAAACAAGGTGTTGTTAATTCCTATATTGAGGATGTCGCTAAGCTAAAACGACAGATTGCTGATTTAGAACAGGACAATAACAAGTTAAAAAGTTATCACGTGTCGTCATATGTGCTTGAAAGAATTTTCAATATAAAACCGGGAGATGGTGAGTCTGAGCAAAACAAGAAAGGCATTGGCTCAGAGTTTCATCAAGTTCCACCACCGGAAAAGTTTGCATTTTATGATGATGAAAAGGTCAAAAAAGCTTTCAACATGGTAGATCAATTGCCAGATAACATTGACATAACCTATTCCAAATCTGATGATTCTAGTGATTCAGAGGTGGTAGGTAAAGTCGTTGAAAGTGTGTTAAAAGAAGAGTCAGTAGATACAGGTAAATCTGAATCACAGGATGAAAATGAAGGTAATTTTCATGATGGATATCTGAAAAACACAAAATCCGAGAAAAATTTGAATGATGAGTCAAAAGGATTGGTTTATACCATGATTGGATCAGACAAATTATTCTTAGATGTTGTATTCCCAATTCAGAATGTGATTTCAGAAAAGATTGACAAAGTTTTCAAAATGGTTGAAATTGAAAAATCTGAAATTTCAAAGTTTGCTGGAAAAGGTCACAAAACTTTTTATAACAAACCTGGTTTTAAAAAGAAAAACATGAAGGCTGGGTTGGGTTATAAGAAGAAACAAAGTTGGAAAAGAAATGAAGTTCCAAGTTCTCAAACAAAGATGAACTTTGTTCATGGAACAACGTCAGAAGAAGAGAAAGAACTGAAATTTAGACGACAGTCTAATGACGAGTTCTTAGCTCAAAAGAAAAAACAACAACCACAGGTCAAAGATGTGTCCAAAAGAACATGTTTCAAATGTGATCAAATTGGACATCTTGCACGCAAGTGTCCAAATCTGAAACCTGTTGATGTTGAGATGAAAAAGAAGTCTGATGATGTTCATGTTGGAGCACTACATCTGTTGACTTCGTCTTGGATCGAGTCTTAGTCTTAGAGTGTTAGATCAGGGCACGGTATTCGAGAAAACAGGAGATTGTATAAGTGATAGTAATAGGTTTAGCTTGTATGGTCTTAGGTAATAGTTTCGCTTGTATGTCATAGAAAGGTTCCGCTTGAATGTCAAGTTGAAGGTTCCGCTTGAATGACATGTACATTCAAGCGAAACCTCAACAACTATATATAGTATTTCAAGCGAAACATTTGTAACGTTCTTGAAAACTCGTACCGAAGTGCTGCCGGATCGAGATTTGGATGTAAACTGTCAGAAATCAATACAAAGAGGTGTTTAAAGTGATTTGCTAGATGTTCCTAAGTCAAATACTTATTTTCTGCATCTGTATTTGATAGAATTTCCTTTGAACGGCTCGTTCGGGTCGCTACACGATCCTACAAGTGCTATCAGAGCTTCAGGAGGAGGAGTTCTTCAGAGAATAGCTTGAATTTGTCAAGATTTCTTTCTTCTACATCTTCTTTCTTCAGTTCAGACAGTTTTACCGGTCAAAATCAGTTCAAAATTTCAAGGATTTTGCGTATCAGTATAAAGATAAACCCTGGAAAGTTTGGTGTTAAAATTCGCATTAAAAATGGGTCAATTGAATGTCCGAATTGGTTCCGCTTAAACGGACACTTCATAGTTTTGCTTCAACGATCAAGGTAGTTTCGCTTATTGTGTCATCTTTTCAAAGGTTCCGCTTCAAAGTTCATTAGTTTCGCTTCTAGATACATCAGTTCAGAAGGTTTCGCTTCATAGGTCGAAGGTTTCGCTTCAACGTTCAGTGGTTTTATTTCAAAGTTTCGCTTCAAAGACACTTTCGCTTCAGTGTACAACTGTTTTAGTGGTTCCGCTTATTAGGATTGTTGTAAGAATTTGGTAAAATTTGAAAATGGACGAGGAATTTTTCAACGCATTCGCTACTCCGGTTACCCCGATCAGTGTGGCACAAACCACAATGCTTGAAAACGAAATGGGAACAATGCAAAAGCCACCCAAACTATTGAACATTGAAGAATTTAAAGGTTGGGAAGGTCGTTTTGAGAATTGGGTACAAGCTAATTACCTAGATGCTTGGGAATGTGTCGAGACAAAATATGTCCGACCGATGAATGATGATGAAGAGCCTGTTCCGATAAAAGATCTAAGTGCTGATGCTAGAAAGAAGTACAAAGATGAGAAAATGATGCTAAGTCTTCTTCAACAAGCAGTGAAAGAGGATATTATGGTGCTTTTGCAACACAATGGAACTTCATATTCGATTTGGAAAGCTTTAAGGTCAAAGTTTCGTGGTAGTGAAGAAATGGTCAAAAGCAAGAAATCGCTTCTAAAGAAAGAGTTTGATCTGTTTCGCGGGTTAAAGAATGAAAGCACAAGAGAGATTATCGAAAGATACTGCAATTTGCTTGCTAATATGAAGAGATTGAGTATTGAGAAAACCAATGAAGAGTTGACCAAAAAACTTGCTGATGCTTTGCCTTATGAAACTTGGGGCACATATCTTATGATGTTAAGAAACAAGAAAGGTTTTAGCAATTTGACACTCAACAAGTTCATTGAAAAGATCGAAGCTCAAGAAATGTAACAACGAAAAGTTATTCGAATGAAAGATTTTGATGGTGAACAGGATATCGGGTTATACTATAAAGCAGGAGTGAATGAGAAATCACCAAATCTATCTCCGAAAGTTGAAACTGCTTACAGTGTCAAAAATTCATCTGAAAACTCATCTAAAGGATCAAGCAGCAAAACAAGTTTTACATCATTTTCGTCTTTTGATCCAAATATTTCAGCAACGAAAAATGGGAAGAAACTTCAGTGCAATATTGTATTAAATCTTGAAAATGATCAAGATTATTCTGAGGAAGTTGCTAAAAACCAAATGTCTTTATTAAGAATGGTTTTGGAATCTTACAGTTGTTTTGTTGCAGGTCGTATCGGAAATCCAATGCTAACAAAGGAAGACTATGACCAGATAGATGCTGAAGAGATGGAGCTGATGGACATAAAGTGGTGTTTGGCTAGCGTGCTACGGAGAGCTGAGAAATTCAAGCAGATCACGGGGAGAGATGATCTTCGTGAGGCTAATGTTTCTACTTTAGGTTTCGACAAATCTAAAGTCACTTGTTTTCGGTGCAGGGAAAAAGGACACTTCAAGAGGGAGTGCACTAATCGCCAAGCAAGTGGAGCTCAGAATCCTTTCAACAACAACAATGATTACTACAGAAAAGCCATCTACCATCAGGTTGCTCAATACCATCACAACAACATCAACATCAAGCTCAAACTGCTCATGGAAGAGATGTGATTGAAGATACTAGAAAAAGAGCATGTGTGGTTAATCAAGATGAAAAGAAATCATTCAGCTGGAATAAATATATTCCAGATAATGCAAAAGCTTGTTTGATTGATCAAGAAGATGAAAAGCTACCAGAGGGTTTTAGCTGGGAGAATTTCTCTTGGGATAACTACATTCCTAATCAAGCTACAGCTCACACAGCTTTCATGGCAAAGGTTGAAAGTGATAGTGATGATGATACTGAGTATTGGGCAAGAAAATTCAAAGCTGATATGAAGCTGATTGCTGAGAGTGATAGTGAAGATGAAAAAGACAAGAAGAAAAAGAAAAAGATCAAGACACCTATCAGCAGTGATGATGAAGATTTTTTGGTGGTTAGAAAACAAAAGAAGAAAGAGGTTCCGAAATTCAAAGTGAATGAAGAAGTTAATGCGAAAAAGATTCCAGTGAAGTGTGAGAACTGTGAAGCTATAAAGAAGCAGAACAGCACACTGATTTACAACTTGAACAGTTTGAAGGAATCTTACGATGTGCTGAACAAAGCAATGAACCAATACAACCAAACGAGTGAAGAACAAGCAACAGCAATGAAGACACTTCAGGGAGCATTCATGATCAAACAGAAAGTTGTGAATAACTACATTAAGAAGTGTGCTGCTTTGGAACAAAAGCTTGAGTTGCAAAGAATTGAAACTGAAAGAGTTAATCGTTTGTTAAAAAGTTACTCATGTACTTCTTATGTCATTGACAGGATTTATCCGACAGTTGAAAGTATGAAGGCATGGGAAGATGAAGAAGTAACTGAAGAGAAGAAAGCTGAAAAAATTGCTGATGAAAAGAAGAAGAATGACACGAAGAAAAAGAATGACAAGAAAGATTCTGGTAAGGAGAAAAGTGTTAGTTATAACAAGTGTCCACCCCCGCTGGAAAATGGATATTTGCCAAGATATCCAAACGATGAAAGAGTCAAAAAGGCAACAAATTTACAATGGGAGTCAGAGTCATCAGTCAACCTACCTGAAAGTATTGATGTTGTGTTTACATCGTCTGACACTGATCAACGGTCTCAATTGATGAAGAAAGTCGTGGATCATGTGTTAGAAAACGATGACATTGAGGAGTCAAAGTCGGAGTTTGCGTCAGAGTCAAAGTTTGGGTCAAGCACTCCGTGTCAAACAGAAAAACAGGACAAATTAGTTTATGATAGAAAGTTTATGTTATCAAAATCTAATTTGGATGATGGATTGTTTAAAGTTGCTTTCACTTTGAATGATTCTGACAAGTTATATTCTGATGAAGAATTTCCAATAAGAGGTGTCAAAACTGAATTAATAAACAAGGTTTTTAAACTCACAGAAATTAATATTTCTGAAATAAAAGACTTATGTCTTAATGAAAAACCAAGACCTTACACCTCAAGAGTGCAATAAAGATTGAACAAGAAAAAGAATTACAATTCTAGTTCAGGTTTCCAAAAGAAATCAAACCATAACGGTAATTTCAAAAAGAAAGGGTTGGGTTTTATTCCTACAGAAAAACAGAAAAATGAAAAATATGTTCGTGATTTTAAATCCAAAATGTCATTTGTTTCAGGTACATCAACTGATGAAGAAGAAAAGACAAGTTTCTGGAGGGAATCAAATAGAGAGTTCCTTACGAAGAAACAAGACGAACAGAAGAGAGATACAAGAACCTGTTTCTGATGCAACACTGTTGGACATATTGCAAAAGATTGCTCTAATGCAATACAATCAAAACAGGGAGTATTTCGTAAACTCAAAGAGAAAGTGTTTGAGTTCGAACCACCGATTGATAGAACAAAATTGTTTCCAGATTCTATATTTGAAATTGGTGAGAGTTCGAACAAGTTTTACAAAAAGAGAGCAAAGTTTGACAACCAGAAATGGGTTGTTAAGAAAGCTGGTGAAAGTTCTAGCGATGATTCTGATAGGTTAAAATCAGAGGAGCTATCTTCTGGCGATGAAACTGATTCCACAAAATTAGTTGAGCCACAAGTTGTTTCAAAATGTGAAGTTGTTTTAGAAAATGAACAATCAGTTCCGATAATGAATGATGAGGAGTTTCCATCACTCCGGGCTGAAAATTATAAAAAGAAAATTGGTAAAACTGAAATTTCTAACCAATTTTACAATGACAAGCAGGAATTTGATGCTGAGAAGGTTTTTAACTCCAAAGTAAAGCATATCTTTGGAAAGATGGTTGATCGAAAAGTCAACGGAGTTAAAGAATTTTATGAGAAGAAAACAAGGAAAGAAAAGGTTGAACCATCCCTGGTTTGTGACTGAGATGGTACATACTACGAACAGTAAGTCTCAGGACTTGCTGGAGCTCCCAGGTTGGTAAGCGTGGAGCATGAATCGGCATCTTTCTTGAGTTTTATTCGGTAATGTCAATCATACAAACGGTTAAGAGGTTTGTTTATGCTTGTTGTATAAGTAGTTAGACAATTTGTTTGAGCATGGCAAATCAAGGACATTAAGTTGTACTTGTATTTTCCTACAAATTATTGAGAGACAAGATGATGAACCACATCCCCGTCTTTACAAGTGGTAAAATCAGTCAAACTTATTTTCCGGAAAAACCATTTTGATTAAAATAAACTTAAGTGTTTTGAAATCTAAATGGGAAAATAGTTTGTTGATAGGGGGAGTTCTGATTGTTACGCCAAAAGAATGGCGAATTGATGTGATTTGATATCAGTTGTCATATTTCTGTACAGTTTGTTTTGAATCTACTTCTAGTGGGTCAAGAGCTTAGTTTTTTTTTCAATTTTCTTTAAATGTATTTGAATTTTAGGGGGAGTAAGAATTTTAGAAAATCCAAAAACATCAGAAATTTTGAAAAAGCCAAAAACATGATAAAAACTGAAAAATGAGTTTTTGTTGCATAAAAGAGGAAATGATAGTACATCAGTGGTCTATCACAACACGCTAAAGATATGTAATGCTTAAATGTGATAAACAATTTTACTGCGGATGTGTCAGTAGATTTACACACATTTAGTAAATTGAAACGAGATATAAACCTAAGCAAGTTTGAATGAAGCTTAATTCGTGGGTAACTATTCTTGGATATATGGGTAACTCCCGAAATCTTGTTTGAAAGGTCTCATATTCTGAGATACTAGGTCTTTATGCTCAGTGATATCTGGGGTATTATTCCGGGACTTCTGCTGTATGAAAGTACTGACCTAGTCCTCGAATAATACTTTTTGCAAAAAGCTTTGAAATATAAGCTCGCCCTCAGCAATCTGATTAAACAATAAAATTGATAATCTTTGCTGTTGTAACAAAAGATCCTCTAAAGGGGACCCACCAAAAGTCGAAGCCGTCATCTCTCTGCGTATACTGAAGTATCGATCTAAGCTCTCACGGCCCTCGCACATTACCCCTTTACAGATATCATCTGTGGTATACTGACATGTAAGACTGAATATTTGGGATCTGGATACGGGAGTATATTCAAGTGGAGTAATACACAATTAAGTTTAAGTGTCTAAAACATTAATATCGTATCTCGAATCGATTGAAATTTGTGTGAAAATTTAAAGTGGACTAATATACTGACAATCTAGGTAAATTGTTTAGAACTGAAAATGTTTAAAGCTTAACGGTGTTGGTGATTTGTCTCAAAACTGATATGATCCTCTTGCAGGAACTCACAAAAATAATTGTCTGTAAATAGTTCATTTCTGCATTTACTTTCTTTCAGAAAATTCAAAAAGATTTTTGGTGTGTTTTAGCATAAATTTTGAAAAAGTTAAAAAGAATTTTGACGACTGATATTGAAGATCAGATTTTCAAAATTCTAAGTGCTAAACATGATGAACATATGGTTTGGGAGAGTGTGTTTGTTTTGATAAGAAACAGGTCACAGTTCCAAGTGGTTCATCAGTTTCTGAATTATTGATATGATAGTGATAGCGTATTTGAGTAAAATGTTTGTCATAAATCTTGTATGTGGTAGAGTTTTTGTTCAGGTAAAGTCAAGATTTGAGGGGAAGCACATGTTGGTGATGGAGAAACTCAAAAGATGTCAACATCAAAGTGAGGGAGTCTGTTGATGATAAAAGAGAAAGAAATGAAGACAGAGAGAGAGAGAAGCCCAAAGACTGATCAAGTTTGAAGACGTGAAGACAAAGCATTGTCGTGACTCGATAGATGACTCCGTCAACATCTGAGGGGGAGTCTGTTGGTGCACTACATCTGTTGACTTCGTCTTGGATCGAGTCTTAGTCTTAGAGTGTTAGATCAGGGCACGGTATTCGAGAAAACAGGAGATTGTATAAGTGATAGTAATAGGTTTCGCTTGTATGGTCTTAGGTAATAGTTTCGCTTGTATGTCATAGAAAGGTTCCGCTTGAATGTCAAGTTGAAGGTTTCGCTTGAATGACATGTACATTCAAGCGAAACCTCAACAACTATATATAGTATTTCAAGCGAAACATTTGTAACGTTCTTGAAAACTCGTACCGAAGTGCTGCCGGATCGAGATTTGGATGTAAACTGCCAGAAATCAATACAAAGAGGTGTTTAAAGTGATTTGCTAGCTGTTCCTAAGTCAAATACTTATTTTCCGCATCTGTATTTGATAGAATTTCCTCTGAACGACTCGTTCGGGTCGCTACACGATCCTACAGTTCAAAAACAGAAATCTGAGGATGCGAAACAAAGGTCAACCAGATTTGATTCAAAACAAACTTGGAGGTACAATACAAACAAGTTTGCTTCGAATCAAAATTGGAAATCAAATCCGAATAGGTTCGATTCAAGACAGACCTGGAATTCTCACACACCTAGGTTAAGAACAACGCAAAATTGGCAAACATCAGTTGATATGACAAAACTCCAACAGTTTTCGAAACCAAAAGATGTTGTTCAAAATCAAAATGTTCAAAAAGATTCACATTTTTACAAACGTGGTACTCCAAAAGGTCAAACATGGTCAGCTAAGAAACAAGTAACCTTGGTAAAAGATGAAAAAGTTGAAGTCAAAGTTGAAAAAGTCTTTAATGACAAAGATTTCCCAAAGCTAAATGATGTATATTGTGTTGAAATGCCTAAGGTCCAACAGACCTGGGTTAAATTGTTCAAGTAATTGAATGCTTTGATTGTGAGAATGGAAGTTGGAGTAGCCTGACACAACGAGAGGAGGAGGCTGCTGGACCCTATGTTGGTTGAAACAGGGAGTTTGTTTGTTTTCTGTAAATAAATAAACAATATTTCAAAAACCCTAAAAATTTGAAAAAAAAAATTAAAAACCATAAATATGTTTGTTTTTAATTTTTCTCAAAAAAATAAATAGAAAATTACAAAAATATGTGTTGATTGAATATGCCGAAACCCTCACGGCGGAACAAACATGATTACTTTCACAAGACTGAAAAACGGTTTTCAAACTGTTGAAAATCAATGGGTTGTAAATCATGGGGGTACTTTATGTTAGATTTTCTGCAAAACAGAGCACATTAAGCAGAAAATGGATGGCGAGATAAAGCTATCAGTATTGGTTGTCAAATTTTCTTTAAATGATTTTGCATTTTAGGGGGAGTATTGTTGTCAGAAAAATACAAAAACATTAGAAAATTTGAAAAAGCCAAAAACATGATAAAATTCGAAAATTGAGTTTTTGTGTAAAAAGAGGAAATGATAGTACATCAGTAGACAGTTACGGTATGCTAAAGAAATGTAATGATTAAATAGCGTTAAACAGTCTCACTGATGATATGCCGATAGGTTTTTATACATTTAGTAAACTTTTTCAGGATATAAACCTAAATTCAAACTTGCTTATTTCGTGGGGAACACTACTTGGATATATAGGTAACCCCTGAAATCTCGTTTGAAGGACCCCTCTTTCTGAGATACTAGGTCTTTATGCTTAGTGATATCTGGGGTATTATCCCGGGACTTCTGATTTTGCGGAAGCAATGGCCTAGTCCCCGTATAATACTTTCTGCTTGCTTGAGATATAGCATCGCCCTCAGCATAAAAATGATGAAACAATGAAAAATGCTAATCATGTGCTGTTGAAGAAAAGATTCTCTAAAGGGAACACACCTAAAGTCGAACCGCCATCTCTCTGCTGAACGGAAGTTCTGACCTGAGCTCTCACGGTTTCGCAATTTAACCCCTTACAAATATCATCTAGGTATACTCACCTGTAAGACTGAATATTAGGATCTGGATACGGGAGTATATTCAAGAGGTGGGACACATGAATGAGTTTAAGTTCTTAAAACACCTAATTCGTATCCTGAATCAGTTGAAGTTTGTGTGAAAATTTAAGTGGATCAGTATATCGACAATCTAAGTGAATTGTTTAATTCTTAATGTGTAACTAAGCTCAACGGTACTTGTGACTTGCCAAAAATTGATATGATCCTCTGACGCAAACTCAAACAAAAATATTGTTTGTAAATATGTTTGTAAATATTTCTTTACTGCTTTATATTTTCAGTAAAATACAAAAAGATTTTTGATTCTGCTTTATTTTCGACAACTGATGTATGAAATGCCGAGTTTCAAAATCTAAGTAAGCTGATTGTGTTTCTAAAAATAAAACAAGTTCATTAATTTGAAACTTGATTTTTAATCAAAAATCAAAAATAGTTTGTGATATCTCTAAGGTCATTAGTTTGGACTTGGATGATTAACGGTGGGGGAGTTGGATTCTCAAAATTTGCCAAATCATTAAATTTGTTGATAGAGGAAATTGAATTGCCAGGTTATGATTCCTGGAAGTCTAAAATGTTGTTACTTATAAACATATGAGTATTGCGGATATTGTACCAGACTACGATCCTGATAGCATAGTCTAAGGGGGAGTCTGAAGATGAGCTCAAAGCAAGGGGGAGCTTGTAACCGGAAAGCTAGGTGTCGATCCCTAAAGCACGGAAGCTTGATAAAAGGGGGAGCCTGAAGAAGCTGATAAAGCAAGAGCCAGAGTCAGATTCTGGTAGAATGATAAAGATAGAGCCGGGATAAGATTCTGAACCTGTGAAGAAAAGAAAAAGGTTGATAGATGCTTACAGTATTAGACAATTTGGAAAGAGAATGAAGACTGATCAAGACTAAAGATATGTCATGATAGAGACTCGACATTGAAGACTTCGTCAACATCCAAGGGGGAGTCTGTTAGTGCACTATGTCTATTGACTTCGTCTTGTATCGAGTCATGTAATGAGATAGGATAGGATAATCAGTGCTCGGGATGCTAGAAACTGAATTTAGTGGATATAATGTTAATTCCGCTTGAAAGTGTAAAAGGAAAGTTCAAGCGAAATTAACAATGTTAATTCCGCTTGAACATGTCTTGACTATTTCAAGCGGAATCACCACCATTATATATAGGAGCATACCGTTTCATTTGAAGCGGAATTAGGTCTTGTATTCGGTAACGAAGTGTTGCCGAATTGTCTCCAGGTGCTGTAATTCTATCAGATTAATACAAGAGACATTATAATTATATCGAGCGTCCGTTTCATTGATTCCGCCTTTGATTCAGATAAACAACTCTTCTGATCAACTCATTCGGAGCGTCCGTTTCATTTATAGGATACCCATGTCACTTTCACACTTTCAATTTAGAATTGAGGCGAAGTTGATGTTTTGGTGAAACTAGGATGAATCCATGTTTATGAAGTTGAGATTCTTGGTGAATTTATGAAAATCGAAATTTAAGCTTGAATGATTGATGTTTTGGTGAAACTAGGATGAATCCATGTTTAGGAACGAACCCTAGTCAATAAATTTATGAATTAGTGTTCATAAGTATGAATTTCCTAATCACCCACTTAGGTGTTAAATGGGTTTTGTAGGAAGAGGAAGAATACTAGAGTTTTGATTATGAAATGGGTGTTGTTTGAATTCCATGAAGTGAATTTAGGATTGTTATGTATGCTAGATATAAAGAAATTGAGAATGATGTTAAACTTGGTAGGAATAACTAGTTATGCACTAGTTTATAAATATGTAAAAAAAATTATGCCCACTAGGTGTTTGTTAAAAGACCTAAGTGAAATCGCGCGACTACTCGGTTGAAAGTAGAATTTGATTTGATTAGACATACGTAGGAATGCCTAATAACATGATAAAAAGGGGTTTCATTTATAGATGAAAACCCGTAATGTTGTCTAATGAATAAGGTGTTTTTGATAATTGATTAGATTGCTTAAAAGGGTTATTGAACGCAAATTTGCGTTTTGTATGATTGAGGGTAAATGACCTTTATAAGTCAAATTAATCAATGATGAAGTTGAATGGTATTTTCGACATAGAATTCGTAAGATGGAATGGTTGTATGCGGTAATGACTAATCTAACCGTCTAACGAGTTATGATAGTTTGACTCTTGACAAGCTAGATGGAGGCTTGGGAATGAAGCGGGTCAAACAGAGCAAGTACGGAAAGAAAAGCATAGATTGGATGCGAGGTAAGTTAAACTTACACCCCCTTTTAATTACAATACACTTACTTGTGATATATTGATTTTGAATTATGTTAAGTAATTGAGATACTATGTTCCGGCACAATACAATGTAAGTCGGAATAAAGAAAAATCGTAAGAAACCATAAACTTAGGTAAAGAGGGTGAAAACGGTAGACTAGTCGAGTGAAGACTAATCAATAAGGAATTCTGAACATCGCGTTAAGGGGTGAACCTTGATGGGTAAAAATGGCTAATTAATAATCCGTATATGAGTTGACGGATAGATAAAAGATTTAAAAAGTCAACCTTTTGGTGTAAATCTTAACGGGTCAAATAATTCGAGGAATGTCCTTTAAGTAATAAGAAATCATGGTGTAAACCGGAATAGGTTTAAGGGACGAGATGGTATTAAAATACCATCATATGTAGATAAATGGTCATGTCGACTAAACGGGTCAAATGGTGTGTAAATACCATTTGACAATAATAACTGACGACTACTTGTTGAGTTTTGTGATCACAGGAAACAACATATGTTTGTGTTGCTTTAACTAGAAAATTTAAAGCAAAAAGTATGTAACCGGGTTGATGCTATGACCCGAGCCCAGGTACACATATTTAGATTTATAGTTAAAAGTGATATTTTGGTCAAATATTAGTGAAAGTCCTTTGTCGTAAAATGAGGTACTAAAGTTGACCAAAAAGCCCTTGATGGGTAAATTGGGAAACGACCCCTTTGGGTCGTTTAGGAACTTGCATGATGATTATGTGATATAGGTAGATACTTTGTATGTGGAAATGTAAAGTGCGAAAAGAGAAAGGTGAGTTTTATGCATAATTGCATAAGACCCTCTAAACGGGTTACACACATAATCTAGATATTGGCCGTGTAAATCACAAATGTTATGAATATGGGAAAAAGAATTTGAGCTAATTACATGGGCGTATGCCCCATGACTATTTTGAAACAAGTTTGTGGTTTTAAATATAAACGGGTCAAAATGTTGAATTTGAATAAAAAGCCGAAGGCTTAAAAATCTAGAATTTTATTAGTTTGAATGTTAAATTTTAACTCCATATGATGGAGAATTTCATTATGAACGCGTAGGAAAAAGAATCGTTTAAAACGGACTTGTAAATCAAAAGTTATGCACTTACAAAGTTTGATTATGTAAAAAAAATGGAGCTGGGAAGAAAATGCAGGTCCAGAAATGGACCTGCTGGAAAAGTGTTTCCCCCGCGGCACGAGACAGGGAACATCAATTCTGGCGCGACACGCAGAAGCGCTCGCGGGGCGCGAAAGATATAGTGGAGTCTGTCGCGTAGCGCGACAGACCAAAATCCGAAATTTTATTTTTGTTTTTAATTGTATGATACTAGAACTTGTTTATACATGTTTTAATGTTGTCAAAACTAACATTTAAGTTGGTTTTGATGTTAGGTGAAGTCAGCAATGCTCCGGATGATGATCAAGCCCACCGAAGAACCGAACACAAGCAAAATACAAGCTTCCGCACAGCATATCATTGTCATTTTAAACGACGAACTTAATTATATTATGTTGTAAACTTTTTAAGTTGTAAAAGTTTTAAATTACTCGTATTTTCTACGAATCCTTAATCTTAATTACATGTTTATTTTCGTTTTATATATGAAAACCTTTAAAATAATAGCAAGGGTGTTGCAAGTTGGTAATCAGAGCTCAAGGTTAAAAGAATAAAGTGTTCGGCTCGAGGCTTGATCGCAAATCCGGTAAGTACATGTATGTTAATGGTTTAGCATGTTAAAGTGTTGTACACAACACATAGGGTTATCGTGTAATACACGTTACCCCAATTAAAATGATTGATATAGATGACGAAAATTACGTGCGTTGATACGTACAGTAAAAAGCCTTATATTACAATACGGGCGTTTATTAATGATGAAATTACTAACTTTTGTAAATGTTTTGTTGAAGGGCACTCGCATATGAAGATAGCGGGAGTGTAACTAATCTTAGATATGACGGAGGAACGGTCCGAAGTATGACGAGCGGAGCGTACTCTCTAAGGACCCAAATCGCGCAATAGTCGCGAGTAAGGTGAATAGCAAGGAAAGCCCGTTAGGGCAAGAATTACAGGTGCACGTTTTAAATTTATTGCACAAATAGTAATATGCAACAAATACGTAGAGATTGACCGTTGCATATGTAGATTAAAAACTTGGGGGGAAAAAACCCTGAATAGGATATCTATCCAGGATATTATTTCCAAGAAAACTAAATAGAGGCGTTACTTACATGGGGTGTAATGTGAAAATTATAAAAAGGTCATGTGTGTCAGGTGTTGATCGCTTACTCTGGCCAAGTAAGTAGTGAACACATGATGTCATGAACTTCTTATGATGGACACATTTACGTCCGATGTAGTAAGGACGGGGTTAATGGGACAAATTAAAAAGATACCCAAATGAGTCAAATAAGTAAAAATGTTTGATGGTAAACGTAAACGCAAGTCGGATGACGGAAGCGTATTACGTTGGAATAACGAGCCCGAGAGAAGGGACAAAGATTAAAGTAAATGAAAACACAAACCAACTAATGTGAATGCTAAGGCATAGGGGGTAAAGTTTGACTATCAAAAGTGATGAAATTCACACAGACAAGTCAAAGGGGTAGAATAAAAGAATAAAGGACTTGACTAAATAAAAGCGATGAATTTTCGCTAAGACGATCAAATAAATTAAGATGATGTCAAAAACCATATAAGAATGGTTACTTGATGATGACTTCGGTAAAGATACTCGATGGACGGGCAGGATTGTGGGTGAATGCGTAAACCAAGAGGCGGGAACGTGAAATAGAAAGTCAAAAGACTCGGAACATGAGTCATGACTAAAAGATGACAAGAATTTTCGCAAACATAAAGTAATAAAGTTTCCCATGCCCTTGAAACTAACAATATGTAACAACAGTTACCGTTACATAATGTCTATTACATAAAAGATGACAAGAATTTTATGTTATATGAAAGTCTTATCAACATCAACTTCGCCTCAATTCTCAAATTGAAAGTGTGAAAGTGACATGGGTATCCTATAAATAGACATGTCTTATCAACATCAACTTCTCCTCTTTTGGATTTCATATAAATGTACCGTTAGTAATAGACATTAAATCTCGAGCATCTTCCGAATTTAACCCCTCATGAAAAGCATTCAACAACTCCCAAATCTCAATACCATGATGAGGACAATTTTTAATCATCATGTTAAATCTTTCGAACACCTCATGAAACATCTCACCCGCTGTTGTTGGAAGCTTCTTAGACTACGCCTTGCGCCATTAGTCTTTTGAGCAGTGAAGAACTCTTCCAAAAACCGTTGTTGCATTTCAGCCCAATTATAAATCGAGGCAGAAGGCAACGTATAAAACCATCTCTTCGCTTTGTCTTCCAAAGAAAACTGGAATAACACCAATTTGACATCATCGGACGAGAAACCTTGCCCTCCAATAGTGTTGCAAATGGAGTCGTAGCTTCCAAATGAAAATATGGTTCCTCCATGGCCAACCCCTTGTATTTTAGCAACTTTGAAGTGAGTTGGTTATAACCTTAAACGTTCTTCCCTCGTGATTTTGTGGAATCATCACCGGTGAAGGGTTATTAGTAATGATCGGTCTTAAGTGAGCTTCAATTCCCCTTACTACCTCGCGGTTATGTCTTCTTGGAACACCAATGGTACTCTTGGTTGTTGACCCGCTTGTCTTGGCATGCCTTTGAAATGGTTCTCTTTGTTGAGGCATCTACTGTTGAAGAACTTGCTGCTGCGGTCTAGCAAACTCTTGAACAGGTTCTGGTGGTTGCCTTTGTGCATAAGCAAACCCACCTTGAGTTCTCATGTGGGTCCTATCACCCCCAATTACATATCCGTCCTCCTCATAACCTTCAAATTCCTCCTCATAACCGTCAACATATCCCACCCTTTATGCCCCCATAGACTGCATGAATGGAGGTTGTTGGTATTGCAACCTCGGTTGTGGTGGTTGTTGGAATTCTGGGGTGGTATGGATTATGGGTGGGTTTTGTTGGAACGAAGGTGGTTAACTTTGTTGGGATGATGATTGGCCGGGAGTTGGAAAAAACTGGCTAAAGGGTGGAATATTTGATGAAGGTTGGTAACCGAATGTATGTTGTGTGCTCATAGGAATTGTGGTGTTGGTGGGTTTCATCTCACTCGATGATGTAGGCACAGTTGTAGGAATTGGAGGATGAGTCATTGGCATTGTTTGACCGGTAGTGGGAGTTGGTGGATCCATTGTGCTTTTTGGTGTAGTAGGAGACCCAACAATTTTGTTCTCCCAGTTTTGCTCAATTTGTCTTCTTCATCCACTTCTACTTTCGCACTTCATCATACTTCCTTTCTTTTCATCTTTTCCGCCTCTTTTACCTAATAACACATTTAAACATAACATATGATTTTAATTTTAATTATAACAATAAAGGGTTGTCCTTCGGTCCACCCGTCAATCGCACGCGCACCTATCGGCTATTAACCCAAACCGATTATTGATGAGCAATAACTAAATTGTTGACCTAAACCAAACCGAAAATAGACGAAACCGAACCGTAATCAACCAAAAACTGAATTAACTAAAAACTGATTTAACCAAAAACCTGTTATCATTTTTTTGTACTCTCATTTAACCAAGATTAGCTGAACCGAACCGAATCACTCATATTTTCATATATTTCATATTTTATATCTCCATTTCATGTATTTATACTTTAATTTCATGTATTTATACCTCAATTTCATATATTTCTAAGAAAAAGTTTTAGCCCAAGTTTGGTTTTTGCTATTAACTGAAATTAAATGAACCAAACCAAAAGCCGTCAATCTAACCGAATAAACCGAAGTGATTAACCGAAAACCGATTGGTTAATAGAATAGACTAACCAATGACTTTCGTTTCGGGCTTCGGTTGAGGATAATAACCGAACTGACCGAACCATGCACAACACAATGAAATGGATTACTCGATTAATTCGCTTTTGATGTATATCTATCACAATGTTGCTACAATAAATATTATACGAATAAGAAAACTACCAAAAACGAGTATCGCAATACGATGTGTCACCCCTGCCGCATCGCGCGGGCATCCTACTAATATATTTAATTGAGAAAGGATCCCATACAAGACCTTATTCATGTACGAAGCCTGCACGACATGGAGAGGAGGACAAGTGGCATTGGCTTGAAGGGTAGTTTAATCATTTCTTACTTGAAACAACTTCCCCAATTGATTTTCAAATAACTATAACTTTTTTCATAGTTTAATATTTTTTTTATAAAAATCACACTGTATTAATGAACATTTCATTATCTTTAGTTCGAGCAGCCTAATGCTATAGTTTTCTTAAAAAAATACAGGATTTTGAATACACATTAGTCCATTACGTGTTTACGTGATTTTAAATACCCAACAAATGACTATGTGATTTTGAATACCCATTACGTGATTACACATTCAATATAAACCATTACATGATTACACTTTCAATATAAATCCATACTTGATTACACATTCAATATGATTTTTTTCATAACTAATGACAATTATGCTTATAACGTAATCACTCAGTGTGTTTCACATAAAATACTATAACGAAATCACGTAATCATGAAATGGGTATTCAAAATCATGTAGTCACTTAATAATACATAGTCAACTATTGTTATGTAATTACATAATCACTTAGTGTGGTTTGACATTCTATAATGAAATCATGTAATCAGTATTTGAAATCACGTAGTCATGTGCTGCGTATTCAAAATTACGTAATCACATAATGAGTATTCAAAATCATATAATTTTTTAAGAAAACTATAGCAATAGGCTGCTCGAATTAAAGAGAATAAAATGGCCGTTAATAAGGTGTTATTTAAAAAAATATTAAAGTATGAAAAAGTTATTGCCGCTTAAAAATCAAGGGGGGAAATAGTTCAAGTGAAAAAGGATCAGAATACTCTTTCTCTACTTGTTTATTTAATTTTTTTTAACCTTATATTTACGGAAATGTCATTATTAAGCTTATCTCCTACACTTCGTACAAGAATTCTCTCTTATACATGATCGCTTATCTATTTAATATTAGCTAAGTTCATACTTATAATAATTTTTAAATCTCAACTTTATATAAAAGAATACCTTACACCACACTTTAATATCACTATACGACAAGCCTTTTCTAATGTCACCACCTCATCATTGCCTTTTTTTTTAAATTCTATCTTGTGGTTGGTTACCACAATTATACTTGCAACATTCCGATTGATGGATCCTAAACTACTATGAATGCTGCAATTTGACATCATTGAACATCATATACACTTGCATGCCTCTCATTTGACAATACATCACCATGCCACATTCCGTGACGTAATTACTTGTTAGCAACAATTACAAACTATATATTCCTTGAGAATGTAGGCAAAAATGCAACCCAAACCTTTTTATTAACCAAGAAAAGTATATGATTAATATAAGATACAAGACGTTCTCTCGAAGACGATGAGATACACTGAAGACTCGATCTATACAAAGACCTAGACAAAACGAATGTGAAAACCACGATCTCTACAACAAAACACGATAAGAAGATCCCCTAAATTGAGCAGCCAAATGAATCATTCAGATACTTCCACACAATTGCAACGGTTGTCCTTTAACTTTAGAAGCTTGACAATTTCATCCAGAGTTTTCGCACCGCTCCACTTTTTCCCCTTGAACTTTTATCCTAAAACAAAATAAACCAAAACTAAACTTAAGATTACCATTTGAAATACTAAACCATTATATTTTTAACAAGAAGAACGACTGATCATCCCAAATATATATTATAAAAATCAGTATTTTCCTACAAATAAAAAATCTAGGGTTTGTTTGGTAAGTGCTAACTGGGTTGTTCATATTTCAAAATTTATTAATTTAGAACACTAATTTAACAACACATATGGTATGTTTGGCATGGAGCTTTTAGGAGCTTTTATGATCTTTTAGGAGCTTCTAGCTTTAACTTGTTAAGAAAAAGCTCCTACTCAATAAAAAAACTTGTTTGGTTGAAGGAGCTTGAGCTTTTAGGTTAGGAGCTTGAATCTTTTGGTTAAACGCTCCTTCTAGTAGCGTTTAGAAGGAGCTACAAGCTTTTAGGGAAAAAATGATTATTTTAACCTCTAAAGATAATGAACTTTTAATGCACAAACTTTTTACATTTTTAGTTATGTTCATTTTGGTCATTTTATACATTTTATTAAAAGCTTCATCTACTCTGCCAAACACCAAATATATCTAAAAAGTTACAGCTACTAGCTACCAGCTTCCAAACACCAGCCACCAGCTACTTTTGCCAAACATACCCATAGTTCATTTAACGATAAACCATGATGAATCTTAAAATATAAAATGATAATTTCCAAATATTTTTATTTTGAAAAACAATCGTTTAAAAGAAAGTCCATTCAACATTTCTAAACGTCTTTAAATCATCAAATTTTATCAAACAAACATTGTCAGCATCACCCCTACTTAGAGGTGTATAAAAAATCGGTTTTAGAACTGAAACCAGAAAAAAACCGACACCGGTTTTTTTAAAACCAGTTCCAACCCGAATCGGACCGGCTGTTTGTGTAGCGGTTAGGGTTCTTGATGTTTGAATCCGGTTTAAAACCCATTTTAGCTAAAAAAAAACGTTTTTTTTAGCCAAAACCGGTTAAAAACCGAACCGAACCGGTTGGACCGGTTACTGTTTTTGGTTCAAAAAACCGGTTAGTAACCAAAACGGGTTATAAAAAAAATCGGTTTTTGTTTTTGAAGAAAAAAACCAGTTCAGTTAAAAACTGTACTGGTTAAAAAAACCAGTAACCAAAACGGGTTATAAAAAATCGGTTAGTTTTTTGAAGAAAAAAACCAGTTCAGTTAAAAACCGGACTGGTTAAAAAACACCGATTTGTACACCTCTACTCCTACTCTTCATATCAACAAATGGGCTGTATTGGGATATCATACTCATGGGCCATGGCCTATAGTTGGGCCTTGAGCTTTGTACCGACCGAATTCTAGTCGTCTCGAGTGAGGAATCCCACTGGTTATAACACATAAGGAGGATATACATGTTGAAGCAATGCTATACAACACTATGTGTTTCAAAGTTCATGAGTATCATGGGCATCAATCTGGAGTTTATTACTCGGACCATTGAAGTATTCTCCCCAAATTACCAGGTCTAATCGTCGAAATACATTTTACCTTATTAAATTGGGTCAACAAAAAAATTAAGGTCGGGCTTTTCGAATCTCGTTTCCATTGGTTTCTATTAAAAAAAGCCCAATGCAAAAGCTTGTACTTAAAAGAAGAAAGAACAGAGAAAAAAAAATGCCCAAGTGGAGTTCGAACAGTTAACGACTAAGGGGCTGTTTGGTAGCCTCTTAATGATCATTCAGATGCTACCTCTTAATGGTTTAAAACCTCTGAATGAAGAAGAGGTAACCTCAAGTCTGAATGGTTAAGAGGTAACCTCTGAATGGTAAATCATCACATGTCACATTCTTCTACATTCTCATTGGTAAATTCTTAGTGGTTCCATTAAGAGGTAGCCTCTTAATAACCATTCAGAGGCTAAGGGAAAACAATGATAGAACATTCACAATGGATCCCCTGTATATTTGTAAGTGTGTTACTTATATTATAAGGAATTGTTGTGAGTGAGGGAGAGAGAAAATGAACTGTTCATCTATAAATATACGAGAAGCAATATTCACTCCTATAAAAATTTTAATAGTTTTCAAAGTAGTTGTGAGTAAAAAAAAAAGGAAAGGTAAATACAAAGGTATAAAAATATTATTTAATTGAAAAGAAGAAAAAATAATAATTTTTAGTGTAGTTATATAAATGAAGATAAATAATGAATATGAATGCTTATATGTTATCACAATCATGGACAATAGTTGGGCCTTGGGTTTCAGCCTACTAAATAAGCATGCCCATGAATTTTGCTTACATTTGGCAGTGACGATTGGGCTAACACGTGGGGTCTCGTGTTGTTTAATAATATTTAAGCTTTACTCCGTTTTCCATTAAATATTAAATATTTAAATAATGGAAGAAAGACCGAACAAAGAACATGAAGTCAGTTACAAGTCCAATTGGGATTCTATTGAGCTAATTTCGCATGTTGCATGTTTGGTCTAGCAACATAAATAACATTAGTCGATGGCTTCTTGGCCTAGGGGTACCGGTATTATCTCCACCAAAGAAATACAGGGATTCAAATCCTACAAAGTGAGTAATAGGTGAATTTAAATAGTAGATTTTAAGCGAGTGTTTGCCAAAGAAAAACAAAATTAATATAAATCTGACTCATCTCACCTCAGTGATTCGAAGGAACCAAAATAAAGGTGGTATGTCTTAATTTTAAAGTGTTGAAATGGTATAGATACCTCTCAACTTTCAAGTATGTAAGAAATGATTGTTTGGGCTTTTTTTTCTTGTTTGGGCTTTATTACTATAATCAGTATTTAATATTTAATTGGGTATAATTCTTTTAACCTAGATGAATTAAAAGTTTTTATTTTTTTAAGTTTTGTAAGTGCTAGTTATATTAGCTACCCATGACCTATTGGACAAGTGGTATGGTGTTTCCTTTTACAAATGTGAGGTTGTGGGTTCAAATAAGGTAAAGGTGGAATTAATTTGTTAAATTTATTGTTAAAAAAAGTTATATTAGCTATTTTATAATATTTTCGAACTAGTGTTAATTCTTTGTACCTACTATAAATATATATATATATATATATATATATATATATATATATATATATATTTAAATCACGAGATTAGCCATTGACCAACACAAAAAAGCGAAATTAGCCATTTGAGGCGTCTCCATGCAGACGTCTCACTTAAACCCCAAGCAACTGAAGCGTCTCTTGAAGACGTCTCACTTAAACCCAGCGTCTCCTATTCCAACAACCAACACATGTAGCGTCTCTTGCAAATCCTCAGTCATGTAGCGTCTCTTGCAAATCCTCATTCATTGTTTCCCCTGCAAATCTTCACCACAAACAAACGACACAACTTAACTGTCGTGAAATAATGTGCCATCCCTCTATAACTCTTTTCCACACTGCCACCGTTACTCACCGACCAAAATTTTGTTTCTTTCCTGACTCAATAGCAGAATATGTCTGCTTACCGGCCAACGTACCTGACTTACAAAACAACACACGTTCTCCGACTATTGCAGCAAGGGGGTCGTATTCCAAGAAAACCTCAATTTCTGGCAAAGGGTTTTCTACAACATAATGAGTCGGAAGTGATGGGTTGTTACACAAGGGCGGACCTAAGCCCACCCTAGGGTGGGCGGGCGCACCCCCGGGAAAAAAAAATTTTAGTGCTAAGTTCCGTCGAAAATCCCGTCCGCACCCCTTGGAATTTTTCGTCCGCACCCCATGGAATTTTCCGTCCGCATCTTTTGGAATTTTTCGTCCGCACACCTTAGGTAAAAAGTGTTATCAATTTATATTTTAAAAATATTCTTTAGTAAACTCCTATTTTATAAAAAAATACTACCTAAATTATATTACTTTTAATACCTAAATATCTAAACTCAAATACCCAATACATTTAACTAGCCCACTACTAAGTCTTAGCCCAATAAACAAACCCAACAAATCAACAATATTTCAAACTAAAATAAAATAAACAAGCCCAAAACACTTACATATTCTATCATGCTCTCTTTATCGTCCTTGCACGCCAGCGATCAGAACATCAACAGCGAAAACAGTGAACAGTCAGCGGCCGCATACCACCGTAATCAGTCACGGGTAAGTTTCTTTGTTATTTTTGAAGATTTTTGGTTGGTTTTTGGTTGAGATTACCCACCTCCAGCAGCCTATTATAGCCGCATACTAACCATAGTAGACATGTGCTTCGTTTTGTTTTCACTATGTTATGGTGAGTTATATAAATTAAGTTCTTTTGTTTTACATGACCCGAATTGACCCGATACGAACCGATTTTATATATATATATATATACCTTGGGGTCTAAAATTTTTAAAAATGTTCCGCACCCCCATAAAAAAATTCCTGCGTTCGCCACTGTTGTTACAGTAGAACTGATCGAGTAAAGAAAAGGGGTTGTTATAGTAAAGAAAACCTCAATTTCCGGCAAAGGGTTTTCTACAACATATTAAGCCGGAAGTGATGGGTTGTTATAATAGAACTGATCAAGTAAAGAAAAGGGGTTCACAGGTTCAAAGGAATTTGGGTTGGTCAGCAAAAAGGGATGTGTTTAGAAGACGATGCTATGGTGAGACGTCTTTTGCACAAAAGCAGATCTAGTCACTTACCACGTATCCGTTTCTAGTTGGGTTTTAGTGAGACGTCTGCAAGAGACACTTTAGTTGCTTGGGTTTCAGTGAGAGAGGTCTGAATGAAGACGCCTCAGATGGCTAAATTTGCTTTTTGTGTTGGTTAATGACTAATCTCGTGATTTTCCTTATTTTTACTACTTTTTTTATCCACCTTTTCGCCTAGTCTACTAATACAACCATAAAAAAAATCATACAATACAATTAGTTTATGGTCGGTTGTGTATAATACATGTTTTGTTACCAAGGCATAAGAACTATCAAACATGATTTGTTTTATTATAGATGACGGATTTTTTACGTACTCATTAGTCTTCTTTAGAAACTATATGTGCTTCCCATTTAGGTGGTTTCTCTAGTGATGGTGGTGGTGATTATTATAGGAATTATGGTAGTGGTGATGTTATGGGTAGAATAATCTAGTGTGTAGGGTCAACAACAAACAAGATAGGTATTGATAATTTCAGTCTTATATTGATTGTACGTCTTGTACCTGGCTCGGTACTCACCGGGTGTCAGACATACTCGTAGATATCATGTATAACCATTAGTATTCTTTTAAATACTTTGGAAGTAGATATCATGTATAACCATTAGTATTTTTTTAAATACTTTGGAATTTTCAAGTATATAGTTTTTGCTTTCCATTCTATTTTTCATAAAAAAAAATGTTTTTAACAACTCTACGAAGAAATATGAGCATGATAAATTACATCCACATCAACATCTACATCCATTATTATAAAATGTTTAAACCATCTAAATTATATGATAATTAGTGGGATTTTCCGTGCTACGCACTGAAAATTCAGTCGATTTCAATTTGGCTCGTTACAATACAAACACTCGATATATCAATCAAAAGAGGAAGCATAAAAAATATATGTTATATCTGAGCCAGCTCGATTTCGCACTATGCGTTGGGAAGTTTGTGGTTTTGTTTTGGCTCGTTATAATATTGGCACTCGCTGTAGCAACCGAAAAAGAACCCCCCCCACCCCAAAAAAATATATTAAAATTTGACCCGACTCGATTTCATTCTGTTCCGTGCGCTACGCACCAGAAATTCGATCGATTTCGTTTTGACTCGTTACAAGACAAACACTCGTTGTATCAACCAAAAGAGGAAACATAAAAAATATGTGTTATATTTGAGCCAGCTCGATTTTGCACTATGCGTTGGGAATTTTGTGGTTTTGTTTCGGCTCGTTATAATATCGGCACTCGCTATAGCAACCGAAAAAGAACTTCCCCCCATATATATATATATATATATATATATATATATATATAGGATAAGGATCCGTTAGGAACCACCCTTTATTGCGAGAACCGCGAGAACCAGTGTGAACACAAACAGTAATACCTAAAAAAATCTAAAAAACACTCAATTTTTTTTTTACTATTTTTTTGAAAAAATCGCTATATTTCGTTTATAATAAAAAAAATTTCAAAAAAAAAAAATTCGAGTAACACTCATCCATGCACATGTGCATTTGTATCATTTTTTAACAAAATCCGTAATTCATTACAAATATTATACAATTGCACTTTCATTTACACTACAACGTGTAATACACTACTTTTTACGTTAACAATATCAGAAATGCACATGTGCATCTATATGTATCAACATGAAATAAGGTGTGTTGGTACACTACTTTCTCTTTCATCGATCATTCCATCCATAATACACAAATATGCACATGTGCATTTTTGTCATTTCTTTGACAAATTCCGTAATTCATTACAAATATTAGACAATTGCACTTTCATTTACACTACCATATGTAATACACTACTTTTTACATTACCAATATTAGAAATGCACATGTGCATCTATATGTATCAACATGAAATAAGTTGTTTTACTACACTACTTTGAATACACTTTCATCTATCATACCATCCATAATACACTACCATTACCTTCTACCATCCATAATACAATACCATTACCTCCTACCATCCATAATACAATACCATTACCAATATTTTCACTTTATTACATGTATATCAACACCATTTATACCATCCAATCAACATATTACATCATAGATTGACAACTATAACCAAACCATCAACCATTAGATATAACTAACAAAAAAACATGTATATGGGCCTACTTCTTCATTCAAAATCACAAATTTTTTGTATCAAAACATGTTATATCATGGTTATACCTAATGATGCACATGTGCATTTTGAATATTGGTAATATTAAAAGTAGTGTATTACGGATTGTATTGTAATTAAAGTGCAATTGTCTATTACTGATAACGTATTACGGAATTTGTTGAAGTAATGATACATATGCACATGTGCATGGATAACTGTTACTCGAAAAAAAAAAGTTTTTTTTTTGCTAGCTAAATATAGCGATTTTTTTTTAAATATTAAAAAAAAATTTGAGTGCTTTTTGATTTTTTTTAGATTTTATTTTGTGTTCACATTTGTTCTCGCGGTTCTCGCAATAAGGGTGGTTCTCGCATGAACCCCTATATATATATATATATATATATATTAAAATTTAACCTGACTCGGTTTCGAACAAAATTTATATCGAAGCGTAGACAAAAAATAAACGTATCATAAATTGACAACTATAACCAAACCATCAACCATTAGATATAACTAACAAAAAAACATGTATATGGGCCTACTTCTTCATTCAAAATCACAAATTTTTTGTATCAAAACATGTTATATCATGGTTATACCTAATGATGCACATGTGCATTTTGAATATTGGTAATGTTAAAAGTAGTGTATTACGGATGGTATTGTAATTAAAGTGCAATTGTCTATTACTGATAACGTATTATGGAATTTGTTGAAGTAATGATACATATGCACATGTGCATGGATAACTGTTACTCGAAAAAAAAAAAATTTTTTTTTGGCTAACTAAATATAGCGATTTTTTTTAAATATTAAAAAAAATTTGAGTGCTTTTTGATTTTTTTTTTTAGATTTTATTTTGTATTCACATTTGTTCTCGCGGTTCTCGCAATAAAGGTGGTTCTCGCATGAACCCCTATATATATATATATATATATATATATATATTAAAATTTAACCAGACTCGGTTTCGAACAAAATTTATATCGAAGCGTAGACAAAAATAAACGTATCATAACGATATATTTAAACTTTTGTAAAACATTATATTTTAAAAAGTTACAAAAGTAAAAAAAAAATATCTTTAAATTAATTATATTATCAAATAATCAAATAAATAAATTGAAAAAAAATTTGACAAGGCATCATTTCTTCCTTGCTACAAAATAAAAACTATCAAAACTTATGTTGTAAATATGAGAAATTCAAGAAGGGTAATATGTTTACAACTTCAAATTCTTGTAATATATAATATATAATATAAATATCAAAAAGTTAAATTTTGTATTTCTTATCATAAAATTATAAGAAACAACATCAAAATATGATGTTTTAGTAATCTTCATTTTGTTATTTGTGGGTTTTAGGTGTGTTTCTTGGTTAACATTTTGGTGTTTTATGTCTTTTTACACTTTTTAGGAAATTTAAACTTTGTAGCCAACTCCTAACCTATATATATATATTAGGGTGGGGTTCTAGAGTGAACACTAGTGTATTTGTGAACTGAGTGAACAAATCCTGGCCATTGATCTACACACGTGTATTGCCAGGATCTCATCATCAAATCGTTAAATACACTAGTGTATTTCAACATCAAATCCTGACCATTGATCTACACACGTGTATGGTCAGGATTAGTTCACTCAGTTCGCAAGCTACACTAGTGTTCCCTCTTGAACCTAATCCTATACACACACACACACACACACACACATATAGGATTAGGTTCAAGAGTGAACACTAGTGTAGTTTGCGAACTGAGCGAACTAATCCTACCCATACATGTGAGATCAATGGCCATGATTTAATGATGAAATACCCTAGTGTATTTTACAAGTTGATGATTAAATTCTAGCCATCCACGTGTGTAAATCAGTGGCCAAGATTTGTTCACTCAGTTCGCAAATACATTAGTGTTCACTCTAGAACCCTACCACACACACACACACACACACATATATATATATATATCTATATATATATATATATATATATATATATATATATATATATATATATATAGGGGAGGGCTATGTAGAAAACCCTAAAAATTTCAGAAAACTCTGAAAACTCCCATTTTTACCCAACCTCCCGACGTTTTTTTTTTTTTTTTGAAAAAAATAACACATGTAATATACATGTTTTTAAGAGTTTTGGGCAAAAAAACAAAAAAGCGCTGAAGGGATATTAAAAAAAACAAATTTCAGCAATGTCCGGGTAACTACCATGTGTTAGGCAACAAAGGCTGAAACTTGCTGAATTTTTGTTTTTTAAAACATTCCTTCGGCGCTTTTTTGTTTTTTTTTTGCCCAAAACTCTTAAAAACATGTATATTACATGTGTTATTTTTTTCAAAAAAAAAAATGTCGGGAGCTTTGAGTTTCCCGGGTTTTCTACCAATGGAGGGTTTCCTACCTAGCTTTATCCTATATATATATATATATATATATATATATATATATATATATATATATAGGATTAGGTTCAAACGTGAACAATTTCTCCAGCGTGAACTAATCTGGGCCCTTGATTTTTATGATCTTGAGATTTTAAGTGAATGGCATGATGGTAATTATTTGGTTATTTGTTACTATTTAATTAAGAGAATAAGGGTATATGTGTAATTTCCATATCATCTTGATTGCATAAATCCCACAAAAATCTCTCTGCATTTATGTTTCAAAATCCCACAAAAAATCTCTCTCTCACATATAAAAATCCTTTTAAAACTTCAAACCCTATCTTCCTCATATCTTCAAACACGCACACAAGCAGACACCCACTTTTCATCTTGTTCATCTTTCTGCTTTCCCTCTTGATTACACCTCCGACAATTGGAGTTACTCCGGCGACACCTCCGGTCGTCGCACACCCAAACAATCTTAACACCTCTTCCCCCTTATCCACTATACCCACTCCCCGTAACCTCTTTATCTCGTGGTTCCCTGCCGGAGATCGGCTCCCGGCGGGGCTTATCCGACAATATACCCCCGACACCCTCTTATGTTCGTACACTATCCCTCGTACCAGAACACACACCTACTTAACCTACTTGATCTAGAGAGAGAATCTGAGAAGGAAGGGAGCCACCTTGTGTGGCGACGGAACCGGAGAAACGACAGATAGAGAGAGCTGAAGCAACGCCACTGCTATGGCGGTGGTGGTGGTACTTTTATTCTTTTTCGACGAGATTTTCCGGTAAACACTCCTCCACTCTTCTTTACTTCAGATCGACAAAGTGTTGGTTTTTTTTTGTTTGTTTCATTTGTTTTTCCAGTGATTAAGGACGTTGAGGGTGCCGTTGATGATGACGATGATGGTTGCAGACGGCGGCAGCAGAACAGATCTACCGCCAGTGACGTCAGCGGTGGTGAATCTGAACAGATATACCGGCGAAGCTGAACAGATCTATCGTCGATTACAGGTATACCGGCTCAATCTGAGTGGGTGTTTATTTTAAAGATTTAAGTGAATTAGGGTTTAACATAATTTTGAGTTAGTTGATATTTCAATTTAATATATTGTTGAGTTAATAAAGTTAACTGTTGCTGATGAGATCGCCGGTTCGATTCGGACTGGTGATATCGGTCTGTTTCATGTCGGCTAGGTTCTGATTTGCTACCGGTTTTAACGACTTAACCTGTCAATTGCACACGGCTGACACCCCTGTTTCCAGACACACCCTTGATGCGCTACAGTTATCGTCCTCAAAATTACTCAGACACTAATATCAACTTTCATTTGTTGCAGGGTTGTAATGATTTCAGTTTCTTTTCAAGTCGAAACATTAAGGTTGCAATGCCTGTTGGGTACTATACTACGTCGAGCATGAAATTCAGGTACTAGTCTATTTCTAACCAGAACTACAGTTTTGATGTGTTATTTGAATGGACTATAACTATACACCGTCATTATTAGATGTGTTATTAGTTTTTTCACTGCTTTAAGGCGATGTACACATGTGTATTCTGATTTTGCTTGTTTTTAAGGCGCTATACACATGTGTATTCTGATTTTTGCTCTGGTTTTAAGGCGTTGTACACATGTGTATTCTGATTTTGCTCTGTTTTTAAGGCGCTGTACACATGTGTATTCTGGTTTTGTTATGTTTTTAATGCGATGTACACATGTGTATAGCGTCTATTTTTGTGATATCTCATATTTTTTTTTTGTCTATTGAATGTGTAATGTTGTTGATGTACACTTGTGAATTATGCAAAGTACTAATTGCTGAGTTTTTTGTGTTATTATAGGAGACGTCGTAAACGAGGAAAGTGGAGATGGAAGGTCGATAAGGATGATTCACGTATGAGGTCGATAAGGACGATTCACGTATGTTTGTTTGCTTGGTCGATAAGGATGATTCAGCATACAACGCGGCGAATAGTTGTAAAAGACTATGTCTTTTTTATTTTTCCGATTATGTTGCATTTATTGTTTTCACGAAACTGGAACTTGTAATTGTATGTTTTTTTTTTTGGTTTGGCAAACATTATGGAAATTGTTATTTGCTTAATATAAAATAGGTTTACAAGTTTTGTTTATATGTATGTATTATGTAGCTAATTACACATATGTACCATGCTGAGTACACATGTGTACTGTTTAATTCATATCAAAGTACACATGTGTATACCGTTGAAATATGAAGGTTACGAGAATCTTAAAAATCACAATCCGAATTCTGGTGGTGAAATCTAAAAAATAAAAATGAAATAAAAGATAATGTGGATAATGAATTTAAAATAGAAAAGACGTAACTTAATTCAATTATTAAAATAATGATTTAAATCTAATTTTTTATATAATTACAATCATACCCTTAACAACTAAAAAGGAAATCAATGGTTCAGATCAGTTCACGCAGTTCACGCATGGGATTAGGTTCACGCTGAAACCCTACCCTATATATATATATATATATATATATATATATATATATCACAAAAGTAAAGTTTAATTTTCATGCAATGAAGCTCCTAGAACGAAACTTTACTGAATAAGGGTTAAGGGAAAATTAACACAATTTAAGAAAGAAAATAGGTTTATGGTTCATGAAAACAGGTATATAGTTTTAGATAATTGGTCTGAGTATTACCAAACTCATACCAAAGAAATCTGTATTTTTTAATCTCATACCTAAATATATGTCCCGAATGTTTCGGATTTTACACATTGACACCGGAGTCGAGATTTTATTTTCCATCTATGTCAGTGTATATATGATCAATTTACTAGGATTTACTCATCATTCGTATGAATGTTTTTTAATGATTTTGTTACTCATTAATACACTTTTATCTGCTGCTTTTCTTCTATCAATGTCATGGATATGGTTTTCTTATTTTTACCTATCATCTTCCACTTTTATCTACTTTATTTATAATTAAAATAACTTCAAAATTAAAGTTTTCAGTACAATGATATAAAATCTATCACTTTAAACTAATCTTGTGTTGCTTTTCATTTAATTTCTTTCATACTTGTTGTTTCTTATTTTTATTTCTTTTATACTTATTTGATGTAATTTGTTATTAACTCACCTTTAATATTAGGAATGTATCATTTATTGGTTTATTGAAGATAAGGCTATAAGGTGTAGAATAGGGCTGTTCACGAGTCAAACAGAACCGATCAGACCTTTGCTCATGCTCGGTTCGTTTACAAACCGATCCGAACCGAACCGAGTGTTTTTTCAACCGAGCCAAAGTCGAGCAAGCGTATTTCGATCCGAGCATTTTTCGAACGAGCGTTGAGCGAGTATCGAGCGTCGCAGAACAAACAAGGAAAGTGACGATTAGAATGCTAGTTATTAGAATAAAGTGCAGTTTTCGTCCCTTATGTTTCGTCTAATAGAACACAACTAAAAATTTAACAAATAACAAGGAATACAAAACACTCCACTAGTTCTATTGAGATTAACTAAGCGGGAAGATAAATCATCGATAGATTGAAACATACCCTTGTTCTATCGGAAGTTTGAAATTGAATGAACCAATTCAAGCAAAACACTAGCGAGCTGGCGTCTTGGCTAGTGGCGATGGAGAAATCAAATAACGATGGCCAATGGGGGGGTTTTGATTAGGGTTTTGTACTTCTGAATCGAAAGGCGGGTTGAGACTTGAGTATTTGAAATTTTGACTCAATTACTCAAATGGACATTTAAGTATTGGACAATGGGCTATTGGTATTGAATTTCAATTCTAATTACTTAAATGAGCTCTATTTGGATCTTGGACCAAACATTGTTGATGTTGGTCTCTAGTCATTTCATTAAAAATGATACACACACACAAATATATATATATATATATATATATATATATATATATATATATATATATATATATATATATATATATATAGGGGAGGGTTAGATAGAAAACCCTAAAAATTTGAGAAAACCCTAGAAAACCCAACCTCTCGACTTTTTTTTTTTGAGAAAAATAACACATGTAATATACATGTTTTTAAGAGTTTTGAGCCAAAAAAATCAAAAAAGCGCCGAGTGTTTTTTTTTTTTTTTTAAATAAACAAGTTTCAGCACTTTTTGTCTAACACATGTAAGTGATGAAAGTTGCTGAAACTTGTTTATTTTTTTTTAAAAACATCCACTCGGCGCTTTTTTGAATTTTTTGGCTCAAAACTCTTAAAAACATGTATATTTCATGTGTTATTTTTTTCAAAAAAAAAGTCGGGAGGTTGGGTTTTCTCAAATTTTTAGGGTTTTCTATCTAGCATTGTCCTATATATATATATATATATACTAGCCATTTACCCGCGCGATGCGACGGGAAACAAATCAATTAGGTTGGTGAGTTTAGGGCTATGTATGGGGCGGTTCGGTTTTAAGCCATAACCAAAACCAAATTCCCGATGCAACAGAAAACACAATACTTCTTAGTAATTCTAAGGGTGTATATGAGAAGGTTCAGTTCAATTAGGTCATAACTAAAATCTAAATTTTTTTGCCTTAAAGAATGTGTCAGACAGACTACATGTCCTTTATATTTATTAGGGTTGTGAATTTCTGACACGACTCGAAAATACGACATTAACCTAACACGAAATTCACGGGTTTAGGTTTAGTCTAAACGGTTTCTGGTCAGTTTCAGGTTGAACTTCTTTAACACCCCCTAATTTTTATTCATGTAGCTTTTATTCAAAAATAATATTAATGTAAGGATAATTTTATAATAATCAAATTTCACAATATAATCAAAGTTCATGGTAATATCTATTTAATCCTAAGGGGGATGGGTCAACCTGACACGTACCAAACTAACATGTTTCAACCCAAACCTATTTTGACCGCCTATACTTTTATGTCCCATCATAATCTAGAGCACGTAGATAACATAGTAGAATAGCTTTAGGGTGGGGGCTATGGTTAATCACTCTATGGTGTTTGAGTGATTTTCTACCCAATAATATTATGTCATGTCAACTCCCCATATTACACTCAATCAGGGGTATGGTTAATCACTCTAGCATGTTTGAGTTATATGTTTTTTTGATTGGTTCTTCTCTCCTCTCTCCTTCTCTCTCCTCCATCACCCTTCTCCACCTTCGGTGACTATACACCGATTTTTTCACCCTCTCTCCTACTCAAACACCCTAACTCAATCATGGGGGTATGGTCACCGGTCGGTGACACCCACTCAAACACCCACTCCGCGCACATCATAACCCCCCACCCCGACACCCCCACCCTTATAGAGAGTAGGGCGACTATAGTTCATGTATCCCAATATCGAGATTTATTTTGAAAGTTGAAATTTAGCACATTAAATTCAAACTAAAAGAAATAGTAATGAAATTAGCTTAATTACAAACCATAAAAAAAGTTTAAAAAAACTGATAACTTGTTTTGATCATACGATATTTACAACATCATATCGTTGTATCAACCGACAATTTAAAAATTGATATATCATAATACTTTATGTGTGGTATTCTTTCTACTAATACATGTAATGTATGGAGATTATATAACGCTTTTAACCATATTCTACTTGTTTATTGTTTAATAGAAGCTTAACGTTTTTAACAAACAGTGTTCTGGGTCAACTCAACTCACCGACTCGGTTAATCATGTATGGAGGTTATCTTACCTGTCCATCTTGCCACCTTTAATAGAATTATTTGATATACAATTGATATAACTACTTTATAAAGCCTACATGACTGAGAAACATGAAGGGTTGTAGCGAATATAGCTCAACAGGCGAGTTCATTTTTCTCGAGCTCTCTCTACTTCAGATTTTAACAATGTGTTTGTATTAGATTAGATCTTAGTATGTGAGTGTGCAGATCTTACTTAAATCTTTTGAACAAAAAGCCATCAGAGTTTATAAATATCAATTCATCATATTCTCTTGTGCATAGAAGATTGGCAATTAATGTTTGACCTAAAAAGTCAAAAGTAGCATAACAAAAGCAGACCTATGATGATATACACTATCTCACTTGGACCTAAAACAAAACCGTATGCAAACTACTAATCACCACTACCACCAGCAGTAACTGCATCTTCATCTCCATCCTTTTCCAACCCTATGGGCTCCAATGCTCTTAAGTCATCGAGCGAACGCTCTACACATTGTGACAGCTCTACAATGTATGGGAATCACGTGTGTTCCAGCTCATGCACGGCGTTAAGAAACTTCTCATTGGCCCCCGGATTATATAGGGAGGCATCCTTCAAAGCCACACCATCTTTGGAACTTCATAACTTTGAACATGTCCGTAGTGAGCCCCGGACTCCCATAAGTTTGTTTACACAGCCCCCAACGGTTCAAGGTGTTCCTGACTTCTGTTTAGTCTGTTTATCACATCTTGAAGCCTTCTTGGATCAACCATTGTCGTTCAGATGAAACTCGCTCGTGTTCCTGCTTCAGCTTTTCCTGCAAACCACCACCCACTCTTAATTTGGAAAAGATAATGACATTTGTTAATTTCTATATACAAGTTAAAATAGTTTGTAATCACATATGCATACTCTCAACACTCTGAATCTGAACTCGGGCATTCTCCAGTTCCTTTTGTAACGCCTCAACCACCTTAGCATTCTTGTCAAGCATCTGTATCGCCTCTTTTCCCTTCTCAAGAGTCCCCGTCTTCTTCAAAACTAAAACTCTTGCAACACAAAAATGATTAATCATTACTATAACATGCTACAACTTCACGAACGTTCGGTTTGTTTACGGGCCTAAATGAAAGAATACCAAATATTCAGTTTGGCTCTACCTGATTGCTAGATAATGTAGCATAAAGACCTCTACCAGGGAGATTCTCAAATCTTTCAACATAAACAGATTTAACGCAGATTAGCAAGAATGAGGCGGCTAATTATGGTCCTGCTTCCAAAAACGACAATAATCAAAAGGTTTAATGCAGATTAGCAAGAATGAGGCGGCTAATTATGATGCCATTTTATAACAAATTCATAGAGACATTCAACTCACCACATAGCCTGATTGTATTCAACTTTTAACGGGTATATATGAAACTATCCCTAATAAACTTTTACCATAGCATTGCACAAAATTTTATTTCTTGTCTGTCATATGTGTTATGTCCACCTAAGAGATATATTTACTATTTTCAAAAGGTTAATAGTTCCATATTGGAATTTGGAGTGCAGTTTTACCTTCTTCACTGACAGCACGTAAAAGGTTAATAGTTCCATATTGGAATTTGGATGGCCAATTTGTAGCTGATAACATTGGTACATCATCTTTTACAACCTCATCCATCATTCAAGCCTCAGGTGTGACAACCACATGAAAAATAAGAAAAAAGTCAATAGCTGTAAAACTATCATATAAATAATTTGGTTAGAGGTGGCAAAAGGGGCATGTCGAGAGTGTTGGGTAATGGGTCAAAATGGGTAAGTTTTCTACTGCCAGAATGGGCTTATCGCTGCAAAAGCCATATCCCACTTACAAAACAAAGTTTGTAAGGAAGAAGAAAGTGGTCTCGGTACCTATTCGTGAAGATGACACCGGTGGTGGCAAACGTAGGAGCAGTAGTATCAACGCTGCGTTCCAACCGTGTTCCAACCGCCCTCCTGTGATGCTGCACCTAACCCGCTTCTAAACTGTCTTGACCCGTCTGCAAGATTGTTGGAGACCAAGAAACAGCCGGCGATAGAGGTCCTGAGCTGCAACTGCTCGAAGAAAAGAGCTTGGACTATGATTCTTAACGACATTTTTTCACGGAGATGGGATGGGCCTGCACAAAAGTAAAATTCAGAAATTTGTTCATCCGAACGACTGAAATCAATTGAAATAAATCATGGGACCGAGTGACCTTGCTTGGCATCAGGAAGACATCCTTCATTAGGCGACACGTTTGAATCCTGGTGAAGAAAATTTTGAAAAATAAGTACAACCTCGTAAGAATTTTCTTACTGAGATGCTATTGCGGGTACAAACTTAATAGTTGGGCCTCCGTCACCTCAACAGCAACAACTCCAGCAAGCTGAACATAATTTCAGTGGAAGTTTAACCATAATAAAGATACGCAGTCATGATTACAGACCAGTTGTAGTTGGTATTCAAACAATCACCTGATAGAGATCAGCATATGTGACTCTGGGATGTTTGGACTTCACTTCTTCTGCATTAAGATGAACACGAACTTAATAAGGAACCCCATCATCTCTAATGAAGTTTTTATGAACCTTAGCTAAAATTAAAACCTCATCTTTTGCTATAACTTAAAATTTAAAAAAATAGTGAAATGAGAGATACAGTACCACACAACACGAAATTCGTTGTCATTCCCTTACTGACCAGATCTACAACTTTCACCGGATTAGTGTTATGGTCAGAACCCTAGATAGGGCTACCAGAATCTGGTCGAAAACCCTAGGTTGGGTCACCAGAATCTGTTGACGCTAACCATTACGACCACAAGCCGCAGACCACCACCATCTCTATCGTTGCTAACCACCACCAACTAAAACAGCAGCTTGCATCATCTTCAACTCCTGTAACAAAACAAATGGTATGGATTTAATATTTACATATCCAAACAATAATTACCTCAATGAAATCGGTGTGGCATATTTAGTAAAACATCCTGTAAGCAAACACAAGGTTTCCCGGTACATTAAAATTGCAGCTTGATGACCAGAAGCAAATACCCAATCAACAATTCAATGAAAGTTATCCAGAGAACATAAAAACATTAATATTAAAGTAAACCTCAAATACGATAAATATACTGAAACTAAAAAAATAAGTTAAATTATGGTTGCGATTTCAAACCACCGAAATCATTAACCATCCAGCTAATTAGTACATAATCTTCATCCAAATCCAATCAAGTCTACTCCAACAATCAAGTCTAAAAAATATCAAAAACATAATCCTGCTCGCATATCACAAGCTAATTAGTACATAGCACAACTGCACATGTAACACACAATTATACAAATAACTCAACGAAATACCAGCAATTGTTGATTTGTTGCTCTTCTTTTTGAGTTTTGGGTTCAAAATAACCTGCATTTTTAAATATTCAATTAGAAAGCTTCACATTCACATTCACAAAGCAAATCAACAAATTTGTAAATAAATCATCCACTGAACAAAATCATCCACTTAACCAAATCAAAAGTTAAAACACCAGCTTCCACATATTTAGACATAAAAACCCTAGAAACCATGAAAATCTCACCAATATCCGAGTAGCCAATGTATTCGACAGACCACGATTCGCAAGTGCATCCAGAGCCACCTCAGCCGCTAAATGCTCCGCCTGCTGGAGCATCGTGTAGTACTTAGGGCTCTCATATGTCTCGCCATTAAGCGTCATGCAGTAGAGACAAATGCTCTGTCTTGAAGAATATCCAACCGGAGATCACCAATTGAAACCTATCCGTCTCACTCTAAAATTTCTGTAACAAATGGTCAGGATAGTCATTACACGGACCGATCTAACAACTAATGAAACATGCAAGTGAAGAAGTACTTACCGGAGCTTCATCGGAGTAACCCTAGCCGCCATCGCCAGCTAGGGTTTTCTGTATAGTATGGAAAACACCACCAAGGTCAGATAATCATAATCACTTACCTGCTACCACAACCTCACCATCCTCATCTCTATCGATTCATCAGAACCGCCACAGTCATCATAATCAGAGGGCAAGGCAAATAAACAAGCAAGAGCGAAGCGATGGAGATGCGTCTCTTTCTCTCTCTAGATTCGAAGCGGGGTTGTGTGAAACCCTAGATCTGCTCATCTGGTGATAGATTCAAACGGATCTGGTGATAGATCTCATGAAACCCTAGATCGCAGAGAGAGAGAGAGAGAGAGAGAGAGAGAAGATCTGATGTTGTTTTATGAGATGTGTGAGGAATGAGAGAGAAAGCAATTGGTGATCCGTGTGAAGTCAAATGGACGGTCCAGATGTAGATCCGTGTGAAAAAGTTAAAAAAATGGAGGGTTGAAGATGATCCGTGTAAAGGGTAAAAGGGTTTGTGTTTTCTTGTGCCTTAACAGTTGTACATTGTGCATTAAGTGTTTTTTCAACACCTTGTTCAATTACCATCTTGTCCTTCACATATCCTTATTAAAGTAGTATATATATATATATATATATATATATATATGAATAGGAGTTGGGTGGAAAGTGTGTTTTTCCTAGAAAGTCTAGGAAGCAATAAGAACGCGACATGTGACATTGAAGGATTTTATCTAAAAGGGCATTTATGTACTTTCACAATCTATTTTTATTTTAGGAAATTATCTTCAATAACTAACTATCCATAAATTTCGGAATTTTTTGTTTTCGATTTTTTATCTCACTTAATATCAATCTTTCCTTCGTTTTCTTGCTGGAATCTATCAGCATGTTCTTGGTACTGTGTTTTAACATTCAGATTCATACAGCTGTGTTTTAACTGCAAGCAGATTCATACAGTTGTGTTTTAGCATTCAGATTCAAACAGTTGTGTTTTAACAGCAAGCAGATGCATACAGTTGTGTTTTAGCATTCAGATTCATACAGTTGTGTTTTAACAGCAAGCAGATTCATACAGTTGTGTTTTAGCATTCAGATTCATACAGGTGTGTTTTAACAGCAAGCAGATTCATACAACTGTGTTTTAACAGCAATTCAGATTCATACAGCTGTGTTTTAACAACAAGCAGATTCATACAAATGTGTTTTATCATTCAGATTCATACAACTGTGTTTTAACAGCAATTCAGATTCATACAGCTATGTTTTAACAGCAAGCAGATTCATACAAATGTGTTTTATCATTCAGATTCATACAGCTGTGTTTTAACAGCAATTCAGATTCATACAGCTGTGTTTTAACAGCAAGCAGATTCATACAAATGTGTTTTACATCAGCAGATTTCGCCCCAGCAAGCAGAGTCATCCACAACAAACGGAATACCTACAAACATTTGTTGTTTTAAACACACACCTAGGGTTCTTGCGACTTAAACTGTGCTTCCAGCAACTTCAACTTTTCTTCCGGCGACTTCATCTCTGCTTCCATCCATCTTGTTCAAATCCCTCTGTTCTTTGAATCTCTTCCCTTCAAACATCAATTATTTCAATGTAGAACACGATTGAACCCTAATCGCCTACTAAAACACAGAACACAATGTTGGGAAGATCTTACGTATATAGAAGTTGGTAAATCTCTTATCTTGATCCATGATTTTAGGTATTTTTGGTATGATTTTAGAGGGTTTTCGTTGTATTTTTGGTATGATTTTAGAGAGAGAAAGAGAGAGAGAGGGAAATGGCGTGTATTAAGGAGATGTGATATCTCTGACGGTTATTTTTATTGATTTAAAACACACATAAGGACGAAATTGCCCCTCCTCATTTAAAACAATCTATTAAATATAGTAAATTATTACAAGATTGCCATTGATTTGATCTCAACCCTTAAAAACACCAATCGGATGGACAAGATCGCTTCCTAGACTTTCTAGGAAAAATACACTTTCCGTAGGAACCCTACTCATATATATATATATATATATATATATATATATATATATATATATATATATATATATATATATATATATATATATATATATAGGGGAAGGATGTATAGAAAACCCACTTTAATTTAGAAAACCCGGGAAACTCAAAGCTCCCGATGTTTTTTTTTCTTGAAAAAATTTACACATGTTATATACATGTTTTTAAGGGTTTTGGGCAAAAAAAAATCAAAAAAGCGCCGAGTAGATATTTTTAAAAAAAATAAACAAGTTTTGGTGTAACACATGTTACATTCATCTGACATATTTGTAACATGTGTTACACCAAAACTTGTTTATATTTTTTAAAAATATCTACTCAGCGCTTTTTTGATTTTTTTTGCCCAAAACCCTTAAAACATGTATATAACATGTGTAAATTTTTTCAAGAAAAAAAAACATCGGGAGCTTTGAGTTTCCCGGGTTTTCTAAATTAAAGTGGGTTTTCTATAGATACTTACACTATATATATATATATATATATATATATATATATATATATATATATATAGGACAATGCTAGATAGAAAACCCTAAAAATTTGAGAAAACCCTAGAAAACCTAATCTCCCGACCTTTTTTTTTTGAAAAAAATAACACATGTAATATACATGTTTTTAAGAGTTCTGAGCCAAAAAAATCAAAAAAGCGCCGAGTGGATGTTTTTAAAAAAAATAAACAAGTTTCAGCAACTTTCGTCACTAACATGTGTTAGACAAAAAATGCTGAAACTTGTTTATTTTTTTAAAAAAAAAAAACACTCGGCGCTTTTTTGATTTTTTTGGCTCAAAACTCTTAAAAACATGTATATTACATGTGTTATTTTTTTCAAAAAAAAAAGTCGGGAGGTTGGGTTTTCTAGGGTTTTCTCAAATTTTTAGGGTTTTCTACCTAGCCCTACCCTATATATATATATATATATATATATATATATATATATATATATATATATTAAAAAATAAATCGAGCCAACCGAGCCGAACCGAACTGAGCGGACCTTTGCTCGTGCTCGGTTCGTTTACAAACCGAACCGATTCGAACCGAGCATTTTTTTTTCAATCGATCTGAATCGAACGAGCAAATTTCGAGCATCTTTCGAACAAGCATCGAACGAGCGCCGAGCAATTTGAACAGCCCTAGTGTAGAATAAAGTCTTTAGGGACTTTTTACGTCACATCAGCGTCACGTAGTTGACAAGCCAATAGAGAGCTTTATTGTTAAATGTCTTGCAATTGGATAAAGCTACTTTTATCATTACTCAATTAATATAATTTTTTAATATAGATTTAATTTTAAAATAATAAGCATCAACATAAGTTTAAAAAAATAATTAAGATAAAACATAAATATATATAAAAATTAACTTAATTAAAATAATTGAAGAGGATTTTGATTTATGTGTATGTTATCAATTTCCCATCTCAAGTAGATGAATCAAATCATAAAAAACGATGCAAAAGAATGGGGTACATCTAAAGAGCCGTTGAGATTAGTACATAACTTACATACGATCTGGGTTGGATATCAACACCTTTATTTTGATTTGGCTAGATTTGATAAGAATGTTAGTATTGAGGAAGATGGAGTGGCTAAGAATCATGCTAATTTTCCTACCGGTAATGGGTTAAAATCTAGACCAATTAGTCAACCAATAGAGAACGGGTATAATGGGTCTTCTGCTTCACAAGTGAAAGGGGAACATGTTGATATGGGAGATGGTGGTGTGAAAGGAAAGGGTTATGAGCTTAATAAAGAGTTGCAAAATCATGTCAAACTTGATAAGGAAAACCTATTGGGCATTTCAAATTATGATTGTATGCTTTTAGCACAAGCAAAAGACGTATATTTATTGATGAATCTATTAAACGTTTGTCATGGTGAAGATTCCCTTGAAGTTGAGATCAAGTATATTGGAGGATTATGGGTGTGTGATGTAGCCGAAGGATACTGATGTCCGTCGTGAAGAACATATAAAAACCAACTAACTCTATAGATAGGGTAAGTCGGATATCAAACCAAAGGAGGATTGTGTAAAGTGTGTAATGCTCAGTTTTGGTTAACTACTACTGAAAAAATAAAACTCAGTTGTGGGTTTGATTGATTATCTAAAATTACGAACTAAAAAGCGAAGTTTAAATCAATAGAGAAACACTGGTTCCTCCAGATTTCAGGTTATACAGCTAGATTCATTTATGTGTTTAATCGAAACACTTACATAGACATAAGTGTTGAATCTAATTAACCAATTGTGATAACCAACGACTAAGAGGGTGTTTGGGATTACGTTTTGAAGTGATTATTTGATTATTGCGTTTGTAAAACATAAATAATCTAAAAAAGTGTTCGGATGAAAAAGTGATTATCTGCCTCCAAAACGCAGTTTTGGAGAAGCATGTACCTACATGCTTTTTCAAAACGTAGTTTTGAAAACGCAAAATCTATTTTGAATACGCATAATCTATTTTGAAAACGCAACACCAAACACCCCCTAAGTACTCCGGTTAATACATAACGGGAGGTTATCAAATAATTATCAATTGCAATTACCAACCCTAATCCCATAGCAAATATATCCCAATTACTAGAACTCTCGGGAGTTGAATGATTAAGAATTAAGGTTTAAATAAAATGCAATCGGTTACAATCGATTAATTAAATCAAAGGTGAAAAGCATCGAATGTTTAGATCACCAAGTTTAAACGATAATCACAAATACATAATATAACCTAACTTACAAAAACCCTCCATCCGGAGGAAACCAAAAGAGTTTAGCCGCTCATCTCACAAGTAAGATCTTCAAAAGCTTGGAGAAAGGATCGTTGCATGATTGATTCGGTAAGATGTGAAGATACGAGGATGATTGATTGAGCTTGAATGCCAAAAAGTTGCCTCATTGCTTCCCTAGTAGATCCTTAGTTGAATAATGATGAAAACTAGGGTTTATTTCATATTAAAATCCGCTAAAGAAACCCTATTCGCGCCCCCTATTTCCCTGCCTTCACCCACGGTTCAGAACCGTGGGCTACGGTTTACATCAGCTCATAAAAATCTCCTCCAGCGTGGGTGAAGGTATACAGCGTGCGTCAAGGTACAGGGTCCCTGTTTGTTTTATATCTTAGCATAGCAAAACCGTGACCCATGGTTCCGAACCGTGGGTGAAAACGTGAACGACTTAGCTTTCTTCCAACATTTTTGCAACTTTCATCAAATGTCAAGATTGGTCCCCAACTTTACTCCCATCATTTTCTTAACATATACCCATCATATAACTTTCGTTTAATGACCAGGAGACCCCTTAACTTTACAAACTCTTGTTTCTTCATATTTCAGCCATTATTAACTTTCAGATAATTACCAAACGCCCCCTATACTTTGTAAAATCTTGTTTCTTGCACATTTAGGCACAAAGCAACTTCCAATTAAGTACTGACTAGTCCCTGAACTTCGTTCTTTGATGCTTCTTGTACTCTCAAGTCGTTTTCCCAACCGAACAAGTTCCGAATCCGTACCGAAATCTACAATAACCATTCCAATGCATTCCACGCCATCTCTAACCGTCATAACATCACGAATTACGTGTTTAACCTGCAGATCAACGAATATTCGTAGTTATCTCATTCAAGGAAAGTAAACACATAAAACACATACACAACTCATGAAATAGGCACTTTAATTCTCGGGTTTCACCCTCTCCATCAGATACATAGTATTCAAGTAACAAAAGACCCGCATTTAGGATAAATTACCCCGTATCTGATAAGAATAGATAGTTATTAATGTATTGTCAATGATTTGCAGGTAAATGTTGAAAAGGAGATGAACTGGACGTAAAAGAGACTTTTTGATTAGAAGACAAGAAGCTCATGTGGGTGTTTTAGGTTTGTTGGTCTAGTTAATTTAATAACCCTAACACGATTACGTGAGTTAACTTAATATCTTTTAAACATGTTTATCTAGTTTTAAATTTATAAGAAAGGATTATTACTTAGACTAAACACACACAATAGGAAAGTGTACATATCGTTTGTAGTAAAGTTTAGGTAAAAACCAAGTATCGAATCCAAAGGATACAACTTTTACTACTCAACTTTAAATTACCAACTAGTCCATTAATTATTTTTTGCTTATTTGTTAATTTATATATAAAACCAGAAAATAAAAGCATGTAACAGAGAATTAGTAGAGAATATCAAGAGCATGAAGAGTGCTGCTTTGGATTTTAGACTCCACTTGAGATGAATTATAGTTAGGATATTGGCAAGTGGTGTGGTGAATTTAAGTAGAAAACTCAACTAACAGTTTTCCATTAGATTTACAAATTATGTTTTGAAGTTAAAATAGAATTAGGTCCGATTAAAGTTAAATCATTGCTCTTGCTTAGAAAAAGACTACGTTTAAAGAGAAATTCCCTAAGTTTGGATTAAAGACATCCAACAACTCTTCTTCTTTTAGAACACTATAGATTATGATCCTTCTAGTCGTGATCCATCTTATGGGACCATCATATAGGTGCTAATGATACTTGTGATTGGTTGAGGTGATTGATCTCTATTTAATGAGTGATGCTATAATAATAAAATATATAAAAAGACGTATAGTATTTTAACATGGGTTCATCAACTATTGGTTCACGCCAAGCCTAACACATAGACCATGTTAGACAAGTCGCATAACCAAGTTTTGGCTTATCATTAAAGCCTAACAAATAGACCGTGCAGACCAACAATAATATCCTTGATAAACGAGGGTTGATCACAAGATTTGTTTCCACAAATGGGTCAACCTCTATTCCAAAATGGGATCCCCTACTAGTATATGGGTTATCACACACCATGAGTGTACTAAAAGGCTTCACACCACTAAGGTTATCAAGAACACCCACAAGATCAAAGACCAAAACCGGATCAGAAGCCTCATTAATGAAGAAGTAGGGTAGAGAGAATTATTAAAGACATAACACACCACTTTGCCAAAGTTTAAACATATAATTCATACCAAGAAACACTATATGCTTAGCCAAGAATGCCATAGTAACTTATCCACGAGCAATGTTCATGGAAAGGATCATGGTGAATCATGTGTAATAATCAAACAACAAAATGAAGGTTGTTGATTAAAAGTTCTTTCTCACTCAAACTAATGTGAAAAGTGGGAGATGAATTGTTGGAATTGGATGAGAAAAAGGGCAGACAAGGGCCTCTATTTATAGGCTGAAGAGGCACAGGGGTGCATGGGGATGCACGGTCGTGCCCCGTCCTTTCTCCCGAAAAGCATTTGTCATTCTCGTCCTTTCCCGGTTGTTTCTATTGCAAATTATGTGATAGGCATGGGTGTGCATGGGCATGCATAACCATGCATGGAAAGGTATGTATGTGAAAAGTGGGAGAGGAATTGTTGGAATTGGATGAGAAAAAGGGTAGACAAGGGCCTCTATTAATAGGCTGAAGAGGCACAGGGGTGCATCGGGATGCGCGGTCATGTCCCGTCCTTTCTCCCAAAAAGCATTTGTCATTCTCGTCCTTTCCCGGTCGTTTCTATTGCAAATTATGTGATTGGCATAGGCATGCATGGGATGCATAACCATGAATGGAAAGGTGTCCAAACAAGGCTTGAACAGGTGTCATTCTTGTCGGATCTCGAAGCTTCCAACAATTGTCTTGTTCATGCACAAGCGTGCATGGGCATACACAGTCCTTCCTTTGCACATCGTGGACTTTTGCTGACCATTCTTAGGTTGACTTGTTGACTTTGTGCTACTTGGTGTTATCCATGGTCGTGTCATAGCCTGGCACGATCGTGTCCATAGCCTGGCACAGTCGTGCCTATCTGGAAACTTGCTGATTTTCTTGGAATCTTGAGTTTTTGCCTTGTTTTTGCTTGTTTTTCATCTCATTTCATCCAGAGACCTTAAAAACATATAATTACCAAATAGGAAAGATTTAGGTAGTATATACAATCATAAAAAGTACCTTAAAATAATGGTAATTATGTACTAAATATATGTATAATTAATGGCACATCAGAAGCTTGGGTGAAAATAGAAGAGTTTGACCCATACCCGATTGAAGAAAGTACGGTGCATACCCGCCGTTGGCAGGAAAAGAAAAACAACATTGAGAATTGAACCCTTAATAGGCCCATACCAAATAGAGTACACCTCGTACCCATTAGGCTCAATACGACCTGTATTGATGTCGAAACCCTAATTATCGCCTATGTGTGTGTGTGTGTGTGTGTATATATATTTATATTACGATGGAGAACACTAAAACAAATTTTAATGTCTAGAATGACATAAACGGCTACAAAACACATGTTTGAAAGAAACGGATGAGGAAGTGGAGAGAATTGATGATCTAACATCGTGGGAAGCAAAATTTGACTCTCCGAGTTACATCTTTACAGTTTTCTTGTCTTGGAACTTATATTCGATGATGATTTTAGTTTATGTGTTGATTTTGTTCATCATGTCAGGCTAAACATCTTTATAACTATCTGGACGAGATGATTCATTGAATGATTCACGTTTTAATGATTGATTTGCTATTAGTATGATTTTAGTAGTTTTTATGGATTAATCTTATGATCTATATGAGCGTATGTAAAGTATTGATCATGTTGTTGATTGTGTGGTTGTATCGGTCTACCTATTAAGTTAAGCATGTTAGATTCGGTATCTTCTATCAGGTTATATTGACGTCCATTAACTTAGGGCTTGAAACCTTAATCAATAATAGATAATCTAACATCATAAATTGGTAAAATACGTGGGCTATCTATGTGAAGGATCTGAATAAAAGGGTCTGGAAACTAGTTAGAGTTTTCTGTATGATTGACCTTGATTAGTTCGTAAGTTGCTATGTTCGTAGTACAGTTTTGGCACCAACCTAGAAACCATAAGTCATAAGAATCCATATCAATACTAGCTTTACCCAGTTAGATCTTGAGGTGTGTCTGTAGTTTTAACCCTAGCTTGGTAGGATTAACCTTAGTTGGTATTAATCAATCTTAGCATTTCATACGCTACTATCAATGTTAGGCCTTGAAGTAGTTTAATAAGCAATATCTTACATTAATTTAGCCATTCTTTGTTGATTCAATCCTGGATAGTTATATTTTCTTAAATATTGATTATTTTCCATAAGTTATTTGAAGTATTAGTTTTCTTAGTTATAATTAAGTCTAATCTTTCATAGAAGCTATCATGTCCTACGATTGATACTCAGTTCATTACATGAACTATACTATGCTAATGATAGGTACACTTGCATGTTACGTGTGTAGTTAGTATTTTAGGTCTCTTACCTTAAAATTTGTATGCGCATTGTTTAATATTATTATTACTATTCGAGCACATCGGGGACACGAAACTTTTGAAAAAGGTTTTGATATGGTAGTGTAATAATATTACTTCCTTTATTTTTACTATTTTAGTATCATAGGATTTTTGTTTATGCGTAATCAAGATCCGGAAAATTAATATCACCGCTTCCTGAACCTGAACAAATGCTACGAAAGAACTCTAAGAAGAAAGATAAGTGATGTGTAGAAAATGCAACATATAAATTACATCAATTGTAGCATAAAACTAACTCTTTTTTAGTACCAATGTTGGAAAAAGTGTGTTTTAGTCTTCCTTTTGTATTTTCAGGATTAAATGAGCTCAAATAAACAAAAGAAGCAAAAAGGCAACTAAATCTAACATAAATACAAGAAAAGGAACAAATGTGGCATGCCCGACCCCCCGACAGCATCTTCCCAAGCAAAAACAAGAGAACAACAGGCTGAACACGCCCCATGCTCAATGAGCACGGGGGCGTGCCCAAGTGTCAGCAGAAAAGACAAAGTTGTAGAAGCTTCTATCACCCACCACGGGGGCGTGCCCAGTGGACACGGGGCCATGGTCAACTCTAAGATTCGCAGAATCTGAGGAAATCTTGATAGTACAGATACGCTTCTGCACACGGGGTCGTGCCCAGCGGACACGGGGGTGTGGTCAACTAATGCAGACAAACTGCAGTTAATGAAGAAAGAGAAGAGGGATGGGCACGGGGCCGTGCCCGAGCTTCTGTTCAGGCTATAAATATGGGTGTTTGGCTCACTTGCAAATCATCCCTTGGCACACCACTTCTCTCACACTCCACCACCACCACAACACCATCATCCACCACCATCATCCATCATCCATCATAGAGTGTGTGAGTCGTCTCGGGATCCAAGATTGATCGTAAGAGTTCTTGACAATCAAAGGCCGTGTTTGCCTAAGTCTCTTACATCACTTGGTGAAGACAAGCATTTAGTGTAATACTTTTTATTTTTAATCTTTTCGCACTTTTTATTTGGTTATGTATTAATGACTTTAATAACTAGTTTTATATGTTGAAGATGATTCTTCCTTATCATTTGTCCGTGGTGTCTTGGCATTATTTTATTGTCTATATAAAATAAAAGATTTTCACCATTCATATCTCCACGGTCTATATGGAGATATGTTGGCTACCTGGTCAGGGGTTAAGAGAATGGTTTGGTAAGAGTCTTGCCATTGTTCAGTGTATAGATCCTGCAAGGACCCGGGTCAAATTTAGTAGGACCTCCTTCAATACCCAATGGTATTGGATGGCGGGGTCCAAACTCTTTGATCCCCTCATATGTAAACTACTATTAAAACTTTAACCCGGCTACTTAGGACTGTATCCCTGCTGACTCAGACTACTTAGCCGAGGGTAACGTCACCTTGAAAAGAGGGGCCTACCACATTATGCATTAATAACTTAATTAATTATCTTTCAATAATCCGACCCTTTAGGATTGTATCCTTGCTGACTCAAACTACTGGGTTGAGGGTAACGTCACCTTCAAAAGAGGGACCTACTACAATAACTTAGATAATCTCTTAAAAAGTGCAAAAGTGCGGAAATAATCAAAGGTTACACTAAAGACGAGTCGGATTCAAGTGATTCATCTTGTCTATATGTTTTTATTCTATTTTTATTTTCAGCATTTTAGTTTTTATTTTCTAGTTTAAAACCGTTTTCCTAAATCTTTTATTTGATTAGACGCTGAGGATAAACCGGTATTAAAAGCTCTTGTGTCCTTGGACGACCTCGGTATCTTACCAACACTATACTACGCTCACGATGGGTGCACTTGCCCATATGTGTGTTTGGTGTTTGTAAATATCGTATTTTATAAATTTAAAACTTGACTAAAGTGGTTAAAAAGGGCTAAAAATATATATAAAAATATATCACACCACACACGCATCAAGTTTTTGGCGCCATTGTCGGGGACACAAGGATTTTAAGAAAGCTTAAAATCAACGGCCTAATCATTTTTTCTTATTTTTCTATTTTTTTAGGATTTTTCTTAATTTTTCAGTTTCTACAGAGCTCAGCACGGGCCGTGCCCAGCGTTGTTACTGACAGTTTTTATTTTCCGAGTTACAGAGAGCTGAGCACGGGGCCGTGTCGGTGCAACACGGGGTCGTGTCAAACTCCCCAGTAACAGGGATCTGGAAAACAATTACAGTATCTCCGACCACAGGCCGTGTTCATTGAGCACGGGGCCGTGGTGAACCTTCTGACCAACTTTCTTTTTTGTTTTCGTTGCAGGACTTGGAACCCAGGCAGCACACCTAAACCTTCTACGTAGTGTATGAGCTCCAGTTCCAGCTGAGACATAAAAGAGCCTTTAGACGAACCCGAACGCTTTCTAAGAAAAAGACGTAAAGCTAAAAACCAAGAGAAAGTTTCGGGGGACCTACTTCCGATGGCGGACCAACGTATCCACATGGATTACCTACAGTCCACCGTAGGTAATCTTGGCGCTGCTATCAATGCACCGAATGTCGATGCCAACAACTTCGAACTTCGGCCGCATTTGATCCAAATGCTCCAAAATTCCGCAACCTTTCACGGGCTTGCGGATGAAGATCCCCATTTGCATATTACCAACTTTTTGGAAATATGTGATACCTTCCGGATCAACGGAGCATCAAATGACGCCATCCGCCTTCGAATGTTTCCATTTTCATTAGAAGAACGAGCTAAGGCTTGGCATAATGCCCTCCCAGTTGGCTCGGTAAACACCTGGGATGAACTAGCCCAAAAGTTTTTATATAAGTATTTCCCTCCTGCGAAAACGGCTAAATTAATGACTGAAATTAATACATACTCACAAGAGGATAAGGAATCCTTATATGAAACTTGGGAAAGGTTCAAGGAGCTACTGAGAAAGTGCCCTCATCATGGTCTTGCGGTTTGGCAACAAGTATCCACTTTCTACAATGGATTGTTGCCACACACAAGACAAACACTCGACTCTAGCTCCGGGGGACATTTAGGTAATCGTCGCCCAAATGAAATTTATAATCAAATTGGGGAAATTGCTCAAACCAATTTTCAGTGGCACACTCCCCGAGGCAATAAATCTATTGCCCCGGGCGCCCATAAGGTTGACGAAAGCACTTCTTTACAAGCCCAAATCGAGGCCCTCTCTTCAAAAATCAAAAAGTTAGAAATGACAAAAGCGGCCTCGGTTATGGCTTGTGAAGGGTGTGGTGAGCCACATGAAAATTGGAGTTGTATGAAAGAATTAGATGATCAAACAGAAACGGTAAACTACATTGATAATAGACCTAGACCGTCGGGTCCTCCAACAGGTACCTACAACCAAGGATGGCGTAACCACCCTAACATTGGTTGGAGAGAACCCAGCAATAGTAGTAACCAACAAAATCTAAACCAACGAACAAACTTTCAGCAACCAAGACATGAGTCACAAAATTTCTCTCAACAACAAGGGGGACGAGAGAGGCTTGAAGATACTGTATCTCGCCTCATCTCCGACACCGAAAAGAAAAACTCGGATCGATTTCAACAATTGGAATCGAACTTTGGAAATCAACAAGCTAGTATTCAAAACATTGAAAAACAATTAAATCAAATAGCTCAAAATTTCTCCGAGAGACCACAAGGCGCGTTACCAAGTAATACTGAAACCAACCCAAAGGCACAAGTACATCTCATCACATTGAGAAATCGTACCGTGGGCCCCGAAGAGGCCCCATTGCCTTCAACTGAAACTAGCCGGTCTAGCCAGTCCACAACTTCGCCAACACTCCAACAAGAGACGGCTCCTACACCAAATCAAGAGCCGACCAAGAGTCCTCCGATTCCATACCCCGGTCGGCTAGTCCGTCAAAAGACCGATGAGCAATTCACAAAGTTCAAAAAATTACTAAAACAATTTCATGTTAATATTCCATTTATTGAAGTCCTAACCCAAATGCCTAAATATTCAAAATTAATGAGGGACTTCCTCACTAATAAAAGGAAAATTGAATCATTGTATTTAGTTAATTTAAGCGAAGAATGCTCCGCCTTGCTACTCAACAAACTCCCGCAAAAGAAGATCGATCCTGGAAGCTTCACAATCCCTTGTTCGATTGGGGAATCCCCCATTCGTAATGCACTAGCCGATCTCGGGGCTAGTATAAACCTCATACCCGCATCAATGTTCAACCGACTCGGCCTAGGAAAAACAAGCCCTACAAAAATGAGCATACAACTCGCCGATAGGTCCGTAAAATATCCACAAGGTCTCGCTGAAAATCTATTAGTCAAGGTAGGCGAATTCATTTTCCCAGCCGACTTTGTCATACTAGATATGGAAGAAGATACCGAAGTACAACTCATCTTAGGAAGACCCTTCCTAGCTACAGCCCACGCAGTAGTAGACATGAATGGTGGAACACTAACATTGAGGATTGTTAACAAGGAAATGAAGTTTGGAGTTGGAAAGAGAGTAGAAGACGACGATCCGGTCAATTACATGAAGGTCATAGACTTAAGTTTGGATGATGCTCTCCGACGGTGCAACATGGGATGCAACACATCCCGCTTGAGTAGCATATGACTGGCTTTGGGTCTAGCCAAAGACCCTTATAAACGTGGCGCACCACGGAGGCATTCCGCGGAACTATCCTTAGTTTAGCTTAGATTAATTTTTATGCTTTCTAGTTTAGTTTTAATTTTCAGGAATAAAAAACACTCAAGATGGTGAAGGATAACAAGGGAAACTTGCACCAGCACCCCATGCACAAAAACAGAACGTCCCGAAAATTTTTCTTCGTTACAGCAAGTTCAGCATGGGTCGTGCCCACCCAACACAGCCCCGTGCTGCACAATCTGCAAGAAATGCCCAGTTCAGGTAACTGGACACGGGGCGTGCTCACTGAACACGCCCCCGTTCCCAGGCTTCTGTTTCTTTTTATCAATTTCTGTTACTGGCGATCTGAACATGTGGCCGTGCCCGGACACCACGGGGCCATGTCCAGACGTCCAGTAACATAAATTTTTGCTTTTTCACACCTTTTTACACTTCCAATCAACCTAAAAACTTATTTTTGGGACACATTGAGGACAATGTGTAATTTAAGTGTGGGGGGATGCTAAAACCTTGAATTTTTTGCAAATCCTAATCACAAGCCTTACACAAAACTCTATTGGAACCGCTAATCACCCCAAATTTTTTTAAAAAAAATTTCATTTCTTTTTACTTGTCTTGGTTTAAGTTGGGAATTACAAGTTTTAAAAAGGTTATGTTTTTACAAATTTACAACCGATAGCGTCGTGATAAAAAAAAAACCAACATAAGAAAATTATGAAACGACATGACAATTTAATTAAAACTTGATTATATATACTTGATCACATAAAAACCCATTCCTACAAAAAGTGAGTTTTGAGCCTTTATTGAGCATATAAATACATATCTTTAAACTAAATGCTCATTTTTCGTTTCTTGTGTGAATAGCCGCTTGGTTTCTTACAACTCTAGAACTTGCCACGACGATACCTTACCGGTCCTTACCAACTTAAACCCAAGTAAGTAAATGATGGAGGCATTAGGACTAACCCTTTTTATTTCTACACTATTATTTTTCTTTTTTTTTACCACCTACCCAAAATCCCCCTAGTTAACCCCTTTGAGCCTAAACCTTTTCATTTCTTAACCCAAAACAAACACCCTTTTACCCGCCAAAACCTTTTTTATTTTAAACCCTTTATTTTAGAAACAAAGCTCGGTTTTTCTTATGACTTCCTGAAAAAAAAAATTGATAATGAAGCCAAAAGAAATAAACAAATAAGTTTATCAAAAAGAACTTTGTTTGAAAGAAATGCTTCATCAAAATAAAAAGTTATGAAAAATAAAAAGTCTTACGAAAACCGATGCTTTTTACGCCTTTCGCCTTTTTTTCTACTAACCACTAACCCAACCACCTACCTTTAACCCAAGCCTAACCCTTCACCCCCAAAGTCCTCTTGATATTTACAAAGGTATATAGTTAAAAAGGAGGAGGACTGATTGCTTGGCAAGCTTATGGTAGGAGTAAGTTCCATGCCGCTCTCGAGTGTTTCACAAAAATACATTTTCGGCCGAGTGTTGAGTGATCTCCCGTGAGGTATGTGAACTTGTATATAAATGGAATTTTAAAAAAGGCATGTTATGCCCAAATAAGTAATTTATCTTATGTAATGTTTTAAATAAATCATGACGAATAGGATTGTAAATAAAATAAAAATAAAACCTAATAAAAATCTTGGAATCCCGACACTCTATGACAAGCCCAAAAACCTTCTCTTCTACCCATTCCATTTGGGAGTGAAAAGCCACATTATAAAGAGTTTTGCTTGAGGACAAGCAAAGATTCAAGTGTGGGGGTATATGATGTGTACAAAATGCAACATATAAATTACATCAATAGTGGCATAAAACTAACCCTTTTTTAGTAATAATGATGGAAAAAGTGTGTTTTTGTCTTTCTTTTGTATTTTCAGGATTAAATGAGCTCAAATGAACAAAAGAAGCAAAAAGGCAACTACATCTAACATAAATACAAGAAAAGGAACAACCTGGCATGCCCGACCCCCCGACAGCATCTTCCCAAGCAAAAACAAGAGAACAGCAGGCTGAACACGCCCCGTGCTCAATGAGCACGGTGGCGTGCCTAAGTGTCAACAGAAAAGACAAAGTTGTAGAAGCTTCTATCACCCACCATGGGGGCGTGCCCAGCCGACATGGGGCCGTGGTCAACTCTAAGATTCGCAGAATCTGAGGAAATCTTGATAGTATAGATATGCTTCTGCACACGGGGTCGTGCCCAGTGGACACGGGGGCGTGGTCAACTAATGCAAACAAACTGCAATTAATGAAGAAAGAGAAGAGGGATGGGCACGGGGCCGTGCCCAATGGACACGGGGTCGTGCCCGAGCTTCTGTTCAAGATATAAATAGGGCTGCATGGCTCACTTGCAAATCATCCCTTGGCACACCACTTCTCTCACACTTCACCCACACTCCACCACCACCACAACACCATCATCCACCACCATCATCCATCATCCATCATAGAGTGTGTGAGTCGTCTCGGGATCCAAGATTGATCGTAAGAGTTCTTGACAATCAAAGGCCATGTTTGCCTAAGTCTCTTACATCACTTGGTGAAGACAAGCATTTAGTGTAATACTTTTTATTTTTAATCTTTTCGCACTTTTTATTTGGTTATGTATTAATGACTTTAATAACTAGTTTTATATGTTGAAGGTGATTCTTCCTTATCATTTGTCCGTGGTGTCTTGGCATTATTTTACTGTCTATATAAAATAAAAGATTTTCACCATTCATATCTCCATGGTCTATATGGAGATATGTTGGCTACCTGGTCGGGGGTTAAGGGAATGGTTTGGTAAGAGTCTTGCCATTGTTCAGTGTATAGATCCTGCAAGGACCTGGGTCAAATTTAGTAGGACCTCCTTCAATACCCAATGGTATTGGATGGCGGGGGTCCAAACTCTTTGATCCCCTCATATGTAAACTACTATTAAAACTTTAACCCGGCTACTTAGGACTGTATCCCTGCTGACTCAGACTACTTAGCCGAGGGTAACGTCACCTTGAAAAGAGGGGCCTACCACATTATGCATTAATAACTTAATTAATTATCTTTCAATAATCCGACCCTTTAGGATTATATCCTTGCTAACTCAAACTACTGGGTTGAGGGTAACGTCACCTTCAAAAGAGGGGCCCTACTACAATAACTAAGATAATCTATTAAAATTTGCAAAAGTGCGGAAATAATCAAAGGTTACACTGAAGGCGAGTCGGATCCAAGTGATTCATCTTGTCTATCTGTTTTTATTCTTTTTTTATTTTCAGCATTTTAGTTTTTATTTTCTAGTTTAAAACATTTTTCCTAAATTTTTTATTTGATTAGAGGTTGAGGATAAACCGGTATTAAAAGCTCTTGTGTCCTTGGACGACCTCGGTATCTTACCAACACTATACTACGCTCACGATGGGTGCACTTGCCCATATGTGTGTTTGGTGTTAGTAAATATCGTGTTTTATAAATTTAAAACTTGACTAAAGTGGTTAAAAAAGGCTAAAAATATATATAAAAATATATCACACCACACACGCATCAGTAAGATAGAACTTGTGAAGATTCAATTGGAATTTTTTCCTGAAGTTATGAAAACCGAAGAACTAGAAATCTAGTCGAAATGGGAGACCCCGCATAAACCATATCACATCACATTCAACCATCTACTAATCTTTTGTCTAGTACCACTCGACCTACTACTCATGCATAGACTTTCCAAATTCCGCCCAGTCATTCAATTAATCCAAACTAGCTACCAGTTTTCTGGACTAAAGGATGAAGATCCTAATGCTCATATTGACATCTTCCTCCAACTCTGTGATACTTTGAAAATCAATGGAGTTTCGCCCGATGTAATCAAATTGTTCTTTCCATTCTCACTTACTAGTAAAGCCTGGACTTGGGTTTCTTCTCAACCAGGAGGTTCTAAAAGCACCTGGGAAATCTTAGTTGAAAAGTTTCTAAATAAGTATTATTTTGCTTTCTAACTTATCGTCAGCTAGAAGGAGAATCATTCACTGAAGCAGGGGAGTGTTACAAAGAGATTATTAGGATGTGCCCAAATCACGAAGTGGAATCATGGTTGATCTGCCAAACTTTCTACGAAGGTTTATTATCAGATTCTAGGTAAATCCTAGGTATAATTGCTAAGGTAGTGTTTGCATATGTTAGGAAGCTTTATTTGTAAATATTGAAGAAAATCTCAATCAACTGGATCTCTAAAGAAGATAACAGTCCTGAAGAACATAGCAAGATGAAGAAAATCAGTTGGGACAACTGAAAAGCAAAGTATCTACTACAAAGAATCTCAAGTTGATAAAGAGTTGATTTGGATTATCAGAGAAGGTCGTTTCTGATGGATCTGATGATATTTGTGATGAAATATCATCAGTTTCTGACAAATTCTGATCATCAAACTTTCTGATGATTTCTTCACCATAATTTCTGATGAAGTGGCTTATCAGAAATTCTGATGACAGACCCACTTGTCTAAAATCACAACTCTATCCTGCCACCCATGACCGAAGCATGACATTATTGGTTTTCATGATTACAAATGCAACTTGAACAATGGATTCAATGAATATGTCAAATTGCTACTTTATGCAGGACTTATTGCATGAATAAACAATTGTTTATTCATGTCCACAGCCGTCTATAAATAGAAGGCTCGAGAGGCAGAAGATACTTGAGTTTGAAGCTTAGCATTCACATACAAACACCACAGAAATCAAGATTCATTTGTATTAGATAATAATCTTACAATCACCTTGTTAAACTAATTTGTTTCAAAGTGATATAAACTTGATAATTCTGTAGGTCTTGTTTCTTGAAAGTCTGATTTCCATTTCCGCACATCCTTTTCACATATACTGAAATCACTTGCCATATTACGTAAAAAGAAGTTGTTAAGGCCATACTGGGTCCAACAATTGGTATCAGAGCAGACTGAATAAATTATTTTCAAACGATCAATCACTCTTCTTCTTTTTTCTAAATATGGCCAGCTTTCAAACCCGGAATAATGCTTTTAACATTGGTTCTATGTCCAAACCTCCGACTCTGGTCAGGGAGGAATACCCCCAATGGAAAATCAGGATGGTCAATTTCCTTAATGGTTATGACCGAGCTCTGTTTCAATCCATTGAAAGGGGTCCACATATACCAATGACTGAAATACCAGCAATTCCAGCAACTGACCAAACACCAGGAATCCCTGCCTCTCGTGCTCCCAAAAATGAAATAAACTGGAGCCCGGAAGACAAGGATCTGGTGGTTAAGGATGAAAGAGCAAAATCACTCTTAATAATGGCCATCCCTAATGACATATTTTCACAAGTTGATGCTTGTGCATCAGCCAAAGAAATATGGGATCAGTTGGAAAATCTTTGTGAAGGAGGAGAAAGGATGAAAAGAAACAAGAGAACAAACAACGTCTCATCCTATGAAAGGTTTAAAAGTTTACCTAATGAAAAGTTAAATGACACATATCAAAGGTTCACAAAACTTTTAAACGAGCTAAAGAAATTTGGAATAACTAAATCAAATGATGAAAGAAACATTAAATTTCTTGATGCTTTGCCTAGAGAATGGAGAAGTCTCACAATGACTTTGTCCTCAACCTTAGAACTAGGAAACATGAGTCTTCACGACTTATATAGCATCTTGATCCCCAGAGAAGAAGAAATATTTGAAGAAACCATTCAAAGAGGGGGATCTTTAGCTCTTATCTCTAACCCACAAAGACAAACAACTTCCAATGATCCACAACCATCAAACAGCCAGGCCCTTGAAACTTCTGATTCATCATCAGATTTTTCAGTCTTTGCTGATGCAATAGCATTGCTCACCAAAACATTTGAGCAAAGGTTGAGGGGAGGAGGCCAGAGGTACAAGAGGAGTGATAGAAGGAGGATGGATGATAGATCTAAAGATGATGTTAGATCTAAGGATAAAGGAAAGGCTGAGGTGGTGTGTTACAAGTGCAAGCAAAAAGGTCATTATGCATCTGAGTGTAAGACCAAGAAGCTGAAAGATGTTGCTTACTATGAAAAGAAGCTTGAGGAAGCTAAGAAGCAACAACAGCAAGTCAGCTTAATTGCTGGAACAAATACATGGCTATCTGATGACTCTTCTGATGAAGAAGAAGAAGAAGAAACGGCCAATTTCTGTCTCATGGCACTTTCTGATGACATACCAGAGACTTCAGGACAACAGGTAAGTTTAGACAATCTTGATCTTGAACACAAGCTAAATGAGCTCATGTCAGATTTTTTAAACTTGCAAGTTAAACACCAATCAGATGGTAAAAAATCTGATGAGTTGCAGAGGACCTTGAATAAAATCATTCTTGAAAACCAATTACTGATAGAACAAAGTTTAGATCAAAGAGCTAAAATTGAGTTCTATGAAAATGAAAGAAGAGATCTTTACAAGAAAATCAATGATAAAGAAATTAATGTAAGAGGTTTTCAAGAAGCAAAAGAATTTATAAATTTCATAGAGTCCACTCCAAAGAACAAAGGAGAAGGGTTGGGTTATACAAGAACAAACAATTACAAACCTACTATCTTTGTAAAAGCTACTCAACAGACTTCTGATAAAAACTTATCAGAATCTGATTCTGAAACTTGTAAATCAACATGTTCTAAATACTCCTTTGACAAGCCAAATTCTGAACCAAAAAGAAGTGAATGCAATCAAAAGTTTGTAAAAACTCCAGAAGCAGTTCACTTATCTTTTCAAAACTATCCCTTTATCCCATCACAAGAAGAAAAATCAGAAATTTCTGATGATTCCTGTATGTGTGTTGAAATACTGAAGCTTGTTCAACACCATCTCCAAAAGAAAAACAAAAATTCTGTTAATGGCTCAGCATTCAACAGAAATTCTGATGAAAGGTCATCTAGAAGAAACAATAGAACCAGAATATCATCAGAAAGTGTACCCAAGCATGCCTGGGTACCTAAATCCCTCTAATCATTTCATTTCAGGACCGTCATGTGCAGCAGATCTGGTACTGCAACTCAGGAAGCTCCAAGCACATGACTGGAGATAGGAGCTTACTCAGCAACTTTGTCTCAAAGCTGGGTAAAATGGTGAATTTTTGAAAATGAAATAAATGAAAGGAACATCTGACCATTGAAGAAAGTAGCCTATAGAGGCTTAAGGTACATTCTACTAAATCATGGTCAAAATTGTGATAAAGTTCTCTGTGATTTGTAATTTGTTTGAATAAAAAGAATCATAAGAAGAAAAATTACATTTCTGATAAAACACCAGAAGATCTGATAAAATTTAAGAGAATCTGATACATCATCAGAAGAATCTAACAAATTATCAGAATTTCTGGTAACAAATCAGAAAGCTTCTTAAAACAAAACTGTCGAATGATTATTTGAACCAGTTCATACATTTCATCACCTTTATTCATAACTCAAAATTGACAAATTCATATTTTTTTTTGTTTTGTTTTTGTTTTCTTTTGTTTTGTTTATTTTATTCTCTTTGGCAAACGTCACATGACAGAAGATTTTCTGAGAATTATCAATAGGTGTAGAGATTTTTTTCTTTCTTTCTTTCTTCATTAAATACACTGAAATGGCAACAGTAAGCAATCATGATAGAAAACTGAAAAATAGCCGCCTAAATCATTTAATGAAGAAGGGTTCAATCCAGGTTATTCTTAAGATCACCTGATAAAACAATAAAATAACCAAGATCGTGATAGACAAGATTCAGTGGGTAGATAACATTTATGGCAGTTCTTAAATTTACTATATATGTCTACCACATTAAGCAAAGACAATCACCTTCATCTAGAAATTCAGAAAATCTCTTCCTTTCCTTCTTCACAGATAAAGATCTTCACTTAAAAAAATGCTTACCATACAAGCTGATCGTTTCCCACTTCTTTTACATCCATACCACAACCTCAGACTCAGAACCAGTTTTGAGGGTCCTCTCTGGGATGGATGCCAAGCTGTGGTAAACATGCTTATGGCAAGTAACTTAGGAAATGCTCTAACTGCCAACATAACAATATTCCCTGAAATCCTTCAAACATTCTGGCAAAATGCAAAATTGTCAGAAAGTCAAGATAGAGGGTGGATATATGTTGAAAGTAAAGTTCTCAATCAAACGATCAGAATAACTGAAAATACCATCAGAACAACTCTTCAACTCAATGATGACAACAATGTTCTGATGTTCTCAGAAGATGAGATTGAAGAAACTTTGGAGCACATGGGGTACAATCCTGAAAATGATCCTAGAGCAATCAACAAAAATGGCTTCATCAAACCATGGCAGTTTCTGATCACTCAACTAGGTGCATGCTTCTCGAGGAAGACCATAAATCATCATGAAGCATCTAATAAGTTGTTAGAAATTTGCCGAGCTGTCACATTGAAAGTTCCTTACAACTTCTCTTATTATCTAATGAGAGACTTTGCAAGCAACATGTGGTCAAGCAGGCCATTTTTTATGTATCCGCGCTTTCTGATGAAGATAATCACAAGTCAGCTGGACTTTGGTGGAATTCCTGCTGGTTATCAAAGAGCAGAGCTGATTCTTCAACAAAATACAAGCATAGATTTACTTAGACCAACAAATAAAAATTTTGGTTTAATAACCGAACAATGGGTACTTCTTGAGATTGAATATGGAGATGGAATAGATATTGATTAAAACCCTTCATAAATAGGTCTTATATGTGTAGATGGTATGTAGTATATATGTTTATATAAAATGCTACATGTTTTGCTTTAAATCTTGCTACGTAAGTAAATTTTTTTTAACAAGGAAAATCTGGTAAGAATCAAATAAAATCTGATAGGATTTGATAAATCATCAGAATCTGATAAAATTTATCAGAAACTTCATCAAATCATCAGAATTTGATTCAAATTCACCAGATAAAACTGGAAATTTTTGATACAAATCATCAGAAATTTGTTTAAAAAAAGGGTGACAAATTGAGGGAGAAAAACACATCAAATTCTGTTGACTTTATTTGATCGAAAGGTAGGAAGACGATCAAAGAAATGGAATTTTGACTTAAAAAGAAATGAAGATGAAGAAAGCTAATTGGACCTCCTCAAAAGAGTAGGGTCCACAAAAATGGAAAGGTGTCATACAACCGATAATGTTTTTTTAAATCTGAATTCAGATGAAGCACTTCAGTGAAACAAGAAGTTAAGAAGAACAAGTTGAAAGGGCTCAACCACGATTACACGATTAATCATCATTAAAGTTTTGATACCCACGATCTAACGGTTATATCATGAATCAAAAAACCGACATCCCATGATCAAACGGTATAAAAGACAATTAATGATCCGACTACATGACACGATCCATATACTCTCAACTCCATAAACCCACAACACTCTGCTAAAAATCTTCACTATATAGCCCTTAGAAGAAAATTCAAAAGGATCATACCTACCTCACAAGTTCCAAACCAAAGCAAAACTTTGTTCCTCACTCAAAAATCCCTAAATTTCAAACCCTAATTCAAAAAAAAAAAAAAATGGTCGAAGTAAACCTCAACATCCCAATTTTTCAACATGATGTACCTTTCATTGACGACGATGAATTTCTACCAATGAAGGAAAACAATTTGCTGATGAATACAGAGCACTCAGAATATGATGTGAGATGCCAACTTCTGATAGAATATCTCATGAACTGTCCAATTACAGGAGCTCTAACAAAAGAGAAAGAAGTACCAGAAAAACTGCTGCAACAATTTGTTCACACCTTTGATGAAGTCAAAGAAAACCAACTCTCTGCCCATGTATGGGAAAATGTTTCCGTAACATTAACTCCTGCAAGGGTAAGAGAATGGCTTGAACTACCCATTCTTGATAACTATGTTGAAGCACCAAGCAGGAAGGAGCTATTAAGCTTTATTATTAGGCTTGGTTACAAGAACAAGAAGATCAACAAAATTGGTTCAATCAGAAGAAATGAACTACCAGCAATATGGCAAGTGATGATGAAAGTATTAAACAAATGTCTCACTTCAAAAATTGGAGGAATTGATCAGATTAATCAAGCTATTCTAACAATCATGTATGGACTCATAACTGGGTTCAGAATTGATTATGGATTAGAAATTTTTAACCTGATCAAAAGGTCAATCATCACCAAAAATGGAAAAATAATCTCACATTTGCCATATCCAAGATTAATTTCTATTTTTATTTCTGAAACATTTGCTGCAAGAGAAATAGAAATTCCAATTCTGGAAAATCCGTGGAGATCAAACACAATGAAGGCCTGGAGTTCTAATCATGGATGGGAATCTGACAAAGATATTCCTATATTACCAGAAAGCATGCTATGTTTCATTTCACAAGATTCACAGTTCAGAATACAGCATGAGACTCTTCTAACCAAATCAGACTCCACAACAGAAAGAGCCAGCAGAGAAGTTTTCAAATGCTCTTCATCACTGGAAGGAGATGAAAAACAAAAGTCAAAATCATCAAAAGAAGCAGGAGGAGAGAGAATTCTGATGATTACCAACACATCAAATGATGCTGAAAATGATCAAATTCATGAAGGAAGAATTCATCCAGATTTTGATATACTACAAGAGACAGCACAAGAATATCATGCAGAATCACAAATTGCTGGAAGAATTCATGAAGAAGTTCAATTTGGTGGCACTGAAATTGAAACAACGGAAGTAATACATCATGAGGAATCTCATATCGCGGGTACATCTTTCTCAAGAACTGTTTTAGTTGATACTTACTCAAAACAAACTAATTCAGAAAGTTCAGTAAATGTTTCTTACAACTTAGAACATAAAGAAACTGAAATTGATAAAGAGGTTACTAGTGCTTTTAATCTCAACTCTGAATCAGAAAATGAGGAAGAGTATGAGGTCTCAACAGATAGAGATCAGGAAACTGATCAAGGAAATCTGGAAAAAGGTAATATGTTTACCTTAAAAACTTATGGAGAATCATATCTTGATGTGATTCAAGGATATAAGAAAATCCAGGATGAGAGTATGTCACTCACCACTGGTGGAAATGATACTGGTAAACTTAAAGCTGCACCAAATTCTGGTAAAGCAAAAAGTGATCCTATCATTTCCAAAACAGCAGCAAATGTGTTTGCAGCTGGTATGTTAGCAGGAACATCTGTTGTTCCAAATATCCCTGAAAAACCCATGAATCAAGAAAATCTGGAAACAATGTTGGAAAAAGTTTACAAAATCTGCAAAAGAAATCCAGTGGAAGAAAAACTTGATATGTTGCTGTCAGAAATACAAGGTCAAATGGCTAAAATGAAGATATTATCAGAATCAGTGGAAGCAATAAAGAAACAGACTGATGATAACACTAAAGCATTAAAGTCCCTTCAGAAGATGAAAGAAAAAGCACCAGAACTAAACATTTCTGCATCAGAAATTCAAACGATTCTCACAGAAATAGAAAAGATCAAAACACAAGTTGTGAGTGTGATGGAGTCAAGACAGTCAAGCAGTAGAAATAAAGTTTTGGAAGAAGAAATTGCCATTCTAAGGGCAAGTAATAACAGTATCACAGATGCCCTTGAGAAGCTGTCAAAGGAATGGGCTGAAAATCAGAAGAAAGCTCAAGCTGAATTCAACCAAGCTCAGAAGAACATGGCTAACAACTCAAAACTGGTGAGAGAAACACAACAACTAATGGAGAGAATGCAATTCAATGTTGCAAGTTTAGCCAAAGTGGATCCTCAAAAACTCATGAAGAAAATTCCTGATTCAAGCTCACATCAGAAGGCTCCAAAGTCAACTCCTCAACAATCATCAACCACACCAATCACCAAAGCTGATACCACAGTGATGGGACCACCTCCAAATATTCCAAAAGAAGAAATGCTGAAAAGATTAGCAGCTGCAAAACCACAAGTCATTACAAATTTGAAGATGCTGGCTGTTGTTCCAAATCCAACAATATCTGATGACTCAGCAATAAGCAAATATATGAATATACAAACAATGAAGGAATGGGAACAAGAAGGTGAGTCAGAAGTGAAGTCAAAGATTGTTAAGAGAAAAATCTCAGAATCTAAGTCTATCATGGTCAAAGAAATTGCCAGAAATGTAAAGATATTTCCTGAATACAATCTGGTAAGCTACTACTTGACAAAAGAAGATGAAATACCAAGATCACTATCTCCTACCAGACTGGGCTTAAGAGAAGAAAGAATGAAAAGAGGGCCATACAGCATTCACAAGCACAATGAGAATCCGGTAAAGAGAATTTTAAAGGTAGAAGAAGTGAAAGTTGCAACTGATGATATAGGAGGAACGTTTGTACAAAACATATATACACTTCAAAGAGAAAAGGGGGATGAACAGAAAGTGACTGATGAAGAACTAGCTGACCAGTTGCATCCTTTGGACATTCTGTTCATAAAGGATAACTATGAAAAGGAAAAGAAAAATAACCAAGAGGTCAGAAGGGCATTAAATGGCATATCAAAGGCTGGAATATTGCTATTTGAAAGAATAGCTTTTTCAGACTTTGATCTATGCATCAATTATGAGCATGTGCACAACAAAAAGGTGTACTTTAGATCACCTAAGACAAAAGTTCCCTCAGAAATACTGGATGATGCAAGATCTGGAGACATCATTATGCAGACAAGCAAAGATGGAGAACAAGAATATGGTGTAATCTTCAGAGATCAAGACAATAACAAAGCTCTGTTCAGAAGTGTTGACATCTGTAAGTACTCAAATCAAACCCTGAGGTATATCTTAAAAACCATGAACAGAAGACAGGAACATCTTCAGAAGATAGAAAAGAACTTGGAAGGAAGCAGGAAAGAAATTGAGCAAATGATTGAAGAATGGATTCAAGCAAGAGAATGGTACAAAGACATGTATGACAGCTGCAACAAATACATCTCCTACAAAAAGAAGATAAAGAAAGGAGATATGCATAAGAGAGTGAAGCTGAATTAAAAATTGTTTATTTTTATCTTTTATGCAATTTGTTTTTCAAAAACTTTAGTAACTGGTTTAAATTTTGCAAGTATTAAGTTTCCACTGTTTGGAAATTTTATATTCATGAGATAGTTCATTTTCTTACAATACTTAGGGGGAAACTGTTAGGAAACTTTATTTGTAAGTATTGAAGAAAATCTCAATCAACTGGATCTCTAAAGAAGATAACAGTCTTGAAGAACACAGCAAGATGAAGAAAATCAGTTGGGACAACTGAAAAGCAAAGTATCTACTACAAAGAATCTCAAGTTGATAAAGAGTTGATTTGGATTATCAGAGAAGGTCGTTTCTGATGGATCTGATGATATTTCTGATGAAATATCATTAGTTTCTGACAAATTCTGATCATCAAACTTTCTGATGAGTTGTTCACCAGAATTTCTGATGAAGTGGCTTATCAGAAATTCTGATGACAGACCCACTTGTCTAAAATCACAACTCTATCCTGCCACCCATGACCGAAGCATGACATTATTGGTTTTCATGATTACAAATGCAACTTGAACGATGGATATAATGAATATGTCAAATTGCTACTTTATGCAGGACTTATTGCATGAATAAACAATTGTTTATTCATGTCCACAGCCGTCTATAAATAGAAGGCTCGAGAGGCAGAAGATACTTGAGTTTGAAGCTTAGCATTCACATACAAACACTCAAACTCCAACTGCTCTTCTCACCCCACAGAAATCAAGATTCATTTGTATTAGATAATAATCTTACAATCACCTTGTTAAACTAATTTGTTTCAAAGTGATATAAACTTGATAATTCTGTAGGTCTTGTTTCTTGAAAGTCTGATTTCCATTTCCGCACATCTTTTTCACATATACTGAAATCACTTGCCATATTACGTAAAAAGAAGTTGTTAAGGCCATACTGGGTCCAACAGCATATTTGACGCCAAAATGCATACGTGCTTATGGACAAATTGGCTATGAATGACTATCCATCATGTCGTCCAATGGGATATACAAAGAGGTGAGGCTTGTATCAAATTTATTCGAATACAACTTTGCAAGATAAAATGGAGGCCTTAACAGTTAAGATGGGGGGATTATTCGCGAATCAACAGGCTGGATTGTCTGAGAAGTGTAGTACATGTGGAATGGGCATAAGGTGGAAGTATGTCCATTTGACATATTGAAGAAACTTATTATGTTAGTAACCAAGAAAGGTTTCAAAACAGTCCTTATAGTAAAACATATATTTCTACGTGGAGGAATCATCCACACTTTAGTTGGAAAATCTTCAACTTACGCTCCACTAGGTTTTACTCAACAAAATGTTATTGAGGATTTGAAACCTAATGTGGAGGAACTAATGAAGAAGTACATTGAGGCAAACAATATTCTAAATGAATAAATACTAAAGAAGAGCTGAAATTGCAAAGAGCTCCATTGCAAAACATTGAAAAATGTTTAGGTCAGTTAGTTCAGAAAATGACAGAAAGGAAACCATGTGATATACCCTCAAACACTTAAGTGAATCCAAATGCTAATGTGAAAGCTATCAAGACAAGGAGTGGCATAAGTACTAAGGATCTGGTTGTTAAGTCTAAAGCACCCTAGAAGATCACCAAGCCATTGGAAAGGGAACCTATTAATGAAGCACCTGCGAAAAAAAAAGCAAAACCATATGTGCCAGAATACAAACGAAGGATTCCTTATCCTAGACTTCTTAATAATGATTAAATGGAAGAGGAACACTCAAAATTCCATGAATTATCCAAAACTCTCCATATCAACATTCCATTTATTAAGGCTATTATGAAAATGGCAAATTATGCTAAGTTTCTCAAAACATTGCCTACAAACAAAAAAGAAACTTGATGAAGTAGCTAATGTTAAGTTGAGTGAGGAATGCTCTACAGTTCTCCAAAAGCAATTACCGAAGAAATTATCTAACCCTAGAAAATTCATCCTCCCGTGAGAAATTGGTAAGCTAACTGCAAACCACATACTAGCCGGCCTTGGTGCAAATATAAATTTGATACCCTATTCAATTTTTCCCAAGTTTGGTTTAGGTGAACTATCACCTATGCATATGAGCATCCAGTCAATTAAATATCCCCGTGGTATAATGGAAGGCATGCTAGTTAAGATTGGAGAATTAGTGTATCCTGCAGTTTTGTCATCTTAGATATGGACTCGAACTCTAAAAATCCCTATAATTTTAGGTCGTCCATTCCTAACCACAGTAAGAGCTTTAGTTGATGTCTTCAAAGGAAAGTTAACTCTACGAGTTAATGATGATAAATGGTATTTAATATGACAAAGAAAAAAAAAGTTGAGAAAACATTCACAAAAATTCGACGATGCCAAACAAGTTTAGTCGGTCTAATATGGAAACCAGGAAGGTAGTCTCTAACTTGAGTACACTTTGCCCCTTGTCTTCCAGTGTCACGTCAGCCGGTTTGATCCTCTCCTAAGGTCTAATCCAGTAGATTGTAGACAAAGGCGTATGTAACACAAGTAACACCAATATGCGACAAGAATGAAGGGTGGCTCTACAACATAAGTTGTCGAAAAAGCCTTGTAGCAGTACGTTTCAGTCAAGTCATAGTAGGATTTAAGTTTATGATGAATGGATGTTTATATGAAATGCTTTATCAAAGTCACACAAATAAAGTAATGCACACATAATTCCTATAATGTCTATATGAGAGGTCTTAGCTATAGTCTAGATCAAAATGCCGAATTCTATATAACTATTGGCTCTGATATCAATCTGTCACACCCCCACTTAGATGGAAACGCGGGGATGCAATGAGCCAAAAGCTGCCAAGCAATTCCTAAAGCAAACAAGTAAGATGTTCATACAGTCAAAGTGTCAAATGCAAGTCTCTACTAAGTCTAAGTCCATAGCTATATTGTTTGTTATCACCTGAAAAACATGCTAAAAGGGTCAACTAAAATAGTTGGTGAGTTGCAAGTTTATAGTTTCGCATGCTAAAACAATTCGATAACATTTAAAGATAAAGCTTGCTTATGCTTGCATGTGTAATATAAACATGCAAATAAACAATTATGTTCACCAAAGTTACAACCAAGCCTATTGTCGTTTTTGTTTTCGCGCAAGTTATTGTTTTACACGATAAAACAAAAGGCACGTTGTTTCTGTTTTAATGTTTCCACGTTTTTAGTTTCCAAGTTCTCACATTTTCCGTTTTCAAGTTCTCACATTTTCCGTTTTCAAGTTCTCACATTTTCAGTTTCCAAGTTCTCACGTTTTCACTTAGAGGAATTTCATTCAAGTGCTCGTTTTGAATGACAATTAGTGTACTTTAGCTAGCAGATACACAAATAACGAGTAGGGGTGTCAATCTGGATAACTCTACCCAACCTTTTCCAACGGCTCTATACTAGAGTAAAATGGTTATAAATCAAATAACATCAACACGTTTAAAGCATCACCTAACAAAGCAAACATATATGTTTAATGGTTTAAAGAACATGTTTTCCACCCCGGGATAAAATATAAAATAAGGTGAAAAAGGCTGCAAACTCACCTGATAAGTTGCTAGATGATCCACATGAAATTTTTTAATATTGTAGAGTCGTCTACGCGAAGGCTACAAAGTAATTGTCGCGTAATAAGACTAGCTATGGCGAATTGATAAGCGTTACGTTTCAAGTTGACGTTATAAGACGATTTATGTTTCTCGTTGTAAGTTGTTAGTTAAGTTCTGTGATTTAGATTTGTTGAATATCCCATAATGTTATTTTAGGGTTTTGTGATATTCACACGCTAAATAATGTCGTTAGGTTCATGATTTAGGTGAAAACATTTCAGTTTAGCAACTATGTTTTCACATCAGTTTTTGGTACTTGTTCACGAATTTTAATAAAATCCTAAATGACCAAATAAAATTATGAAACCTTTATGGGATGTTTAAGCATGCTTTTTTGACTTCTAAATATTTTTATTTCATGCTAGATGTTTGTAAAAAAAATCATGAAAAATCAATTATCACTAAAAGGCCAGTACAATGTTTTGCTGGCGATAGTTTACGATAAAAATTACTAAAAATTGTATGTTTATTCAAATGATGTCATTCTAGGTGGAAAGTCTTTGTAACTCATATTATTAACTGTTATATAAATTATAGGTTATTTAAATATGTATTTTGTGAGTTATGGCTCTTCTAAGACACCATAATGTTTTTTATCCAAAAAACAGTTTTGACACATGTTTTTGTAAATCCAAAAAGATTGACTTAGAATTATTGAAAAATTATTAAATTTTTTTATCTAAGTTCTTGACTCATAGTAGCATTACTTAAGCTTAATAATACTCCAAAATAGTTTCTTAATTATCAAGTTATGACTTTCAAAATTTTTGGGTGAGATTCTCTTTGAAAATTGTTGTCAATGATTTGAGTTTTAAATATGTTTTAATGATTAAACTCGCATGTATGACCCATATAAAGACTAACTAATGACTTGTTTATGTATATCACTAGATTCATCTATATTTAGGGTTTGTTCATGAATTAATTCCAGAAAACAAAATAAGAAAGTTAGGGTTTAAATCTTACCTCAGAATGATGTTCTTGTTGAAACCTATTGAAACGTGGACTTTGGATTAGGGTTATTACGATTCTGAGAGAGTGAGAGGGCTGGAAACCTGTTATTTGGTCGTGGGCTATGAGGGTGAGAGAGATCTGAATTTTATTATAACAAGGGTATATGAGCTGTATTGTAGTTATACGTCTTAATAGTTATCCCTAAAATAAATGGTTTTAGGTTTTAAACTAAGTAATCTTTTATAAAAATCTTGGGAAGAAAATTTTGATATAATAAAAGGGAAAATCTGATTTTGTGTGTTTAAGATAATGATAGGATTAATCTTTACTAATTTTAGGATAACCATGTTAGTTTTTATGGTAAGTGTTGAGATTTTAACCAAATAAAAAGAAATTAAATATAATATAAACAAACTTTTGAAGATTATAATATTATTTATTATAATATTTATTTTTATTAATTAATTAAATGTTTAATTAAATCAAATATGTTCAAAGTTGCTAATTGTGTTAGTTAATGTTACGTTCGTAACATTTCATCAGTTTTTCAACTAAGTTTCTATCGGTATAAACTTTTGATATTTATGGCTTTAATTTACTATAAATTGTATATTTGGATGTATTTTAAGTTCAATTTGATTAATTGGACTTACGGTTGTCGGTTTTTTCACATACGTAACAATTGTTGTCGGTTTTGAAACTGAAGCTTCTATTTGTGGAGGGTTTCATTGTTTTTTGTATAATTAGCTAATAATAGCATAATTTTAATATGATCAAGATTTTGTTGGGCGTAATTTCCGCATTTTGACAATTACCGGTTATTAGCCAATGCTTATCAATTCCCGTATGTTTCTATAAATATCTATGTTTTATTCAAGACTCCTACTAGATATAGTAAGTTTTACCTATCACAAGGCTATATCTACACAAATAAAGGCACATTTAAAATATCAAGTTAGTAATGAAGTTACAGTTAAACAGATGTTAATCTTGTAAGTAGTCATATTGAGGAGTTTGTTTTGGAAAGGGGTTTGTGGCAAGGAGATTCATTATCTCCTTTTTTTCTTCTAGCGATGGAAGGCAATCATGTGGCATTTTAAAGGATTATTGAATCGAGTTTATTTGTAGGAGCTCTAGTTGGCAACAAGAAAGTTCCTTTGTCTCATTTGTTCTATGTAGATGTTGGTGCACTACATCTGTCGACTTCGTCTTGTATCGAGTCTTACATTGAAATGTAGAGATTAGGGCACGTTTTGCGAGAAAATAGGAGAGTGTATATAGTTAGATATTTGATTTCGCTCATAGGGTATTAGATGAAGGTTTCGCCCGAATGTACTCATTTGATTTCACTCATATGGTAGTGTACATTGGAGCGAAATCTCAAGCACTATATATATGTGCTCATAAGCGAAATCAGATCATCAGTTGTACAATTCCATACCGAGGTGCTGCCGGTGTGAGATTTGGCTGTAATCTGTCAGATATCAATACAAAAAGGTGTTAAAAGTGATTTGCTAGCTGTTTCTAAATCAGATACTTGTTTTCCGCACCTGTATCTGATCAAAACTCCTCTGAACGACTCGTCGGGTCGGAACACGATCCTACAAGTGGTAGCAGAGCACAGGAGGAGGAGTTCTGCAGAGAATAGCTGGAATTCATCGAGATTTCTTACTTCTACACCTTCTTTCATCATTTCAGAGAGATTTACCGGTCAAAATTCGCTCAAAATTTCACAGATCATAGATAATTGGACATTAACAAACCCTGGAAAGTTTGAGACCTAAATACGGACTAAAAATGGATCAAATTAACCTCCGATCAGATTTCGCTCATACGAAAAAATTCTGATTTCGCTTATTGTTACCATCAGGTTTCGCTCCAGTGGACATTATTTCTTAGGATTTCGCTCCAAAGACCAATTAATTTCGCTCTTGTGTCACAATATCAGAGATTTCGCTCATTTGAACATATTGATTTCGCTCCAGGGGTGTAGTTCTGACTAATTCCGCTTTTGTGAACACCTGATTTCGCTCATAGGGCCATATAGAACCCTAATTTCGCTCATAAGGCCATCCAAAGTCCTGATTTCGCTCAAAAGGACAGTTGTGTACATTTTTAAAATCTGAAAAATGGACGAGGAATTTTGCAACGCATTCGCTACTCCGGTTACCTCGAAAACGAAATGGGAACAATGCAAAAACCACCCAAACTCATGAACATAGAAGAATATAAAGGTTGGGAAGGTCGTTTCGAAAATTAGGTCCAAGCTAACTACCTAGACGCCTGGGAGTGTGTTGAAACTAAATATGTGAGACCGTTAAATGATGATGAAGAGGAAGTTGCGATCAAAGATATGAGTGCCGATGACAAGAAAAAAATACAAAAATGAGAAAATGATGCTAAGTTTGCTACAACAAGCTGTGAAGGAAGATATTATGGTTTTGTTGCAACACAACGGGAGTTCATATTCAATTTGGAAAGCATTGCGTTCAAAGTTTGTTGGTAGTCAGGAGATGGTAAAAAATAAGAAGTCGCTTTTGAAAAAGGAGTTTGATTTGTTTGGAGGATTGAAGAATGAGAGTACAAAGCAGATCAATGAAAGATATTGCAACTTGTTGGTGAACATGAAGAGGTTAAGCATCAACAAAGACAATGAAGAGTTAATTGGAAAGCTTGCTGATGCGTTACCACATGAAACTTGGGGAACATATCTGATGATGCTCAGGAACAAAAAGGGTTTTAGCATGTTAACTTTGAGCAAATTCATTGAGAAGTTGGAAGCTTAGGAAATGGAACAAAGAAAGATTGTTCGAATGAAAGATTTCGATGGTGAACAGGATATTGGGTTGTATTACAAAGCAGGGGTGAATGAGAAATCTACAAATCTATCTCCATAAATAGAAACTGCTTACAATGCCAAAAATTCTTCTGGAAGTTCATCATCAGGATCAAACAGCAAAACAAGTTTCACATCATTTCCGTCTTTTGATCCAAACATTTCAGCAACAAAAAATGGGAGAAGACTTCAATGCAATATTGTTTTAAATCTTGAAAATGATCAAGATTATTCTGAGGAAGTTGCTAAAAACCACATGTCTTTATTGGGAATGGTTTTAGAATCTTATAGTTGTTTTGTTGCAGGTCGTATCGGGAATCCAATGCTAACCAAGGAAGATTACGACCAGATAGATGCTGAAGAGATGGAACTGATGGACATAAAATGGTGTTTGGCAAGCGTGTTAAGGAGAGCTGAGAAATTCAAGCAGATCACGGGGAGAGATGATCTTCGTGAGGCTAATGTTTCTACTTTAGGTTTTGACAAATCTAAAGTCACTTGTTTTCGTTGCAGGGAGAAAGGTCACTTCAAGAGGGAGTGCACCAACCGCGAAGCAAGTGGAGCTCAGAATCCTTTCAACAACAACAATGATTACTATCGAAAAGCCATCTACCATCAAGTTGCTCAACAACCTTCTCAACAGCATCAACATCAAGCACAAACTGCACATGGAAGAAGTATAATTGAAGATTCTGGAAAGAGAGCATGTGTGGTTAATCAGGATGAAAAGAAGCCGTTCAACTAGGATAAATATGTCTCAGCTGATGGAAAAGCTTGTTTGATTGATCAAGATGATGAAAAGCTACCCGAGGGTTTTAGCTGGGAGAATTTCACTTGGGATAACTATATTCCTGATCAAGATACAGCTTACACAGCTTTTGTTGCTAGAGTTGAAGAAGAAAGTGATGATGATGGTACTGAATACTATGCTAAACAGATAGCAAAACATTTGAAGATGATGGCAGAAAGCGATTGTGAGGATGAGAAGGCAAAGAAGAAAAAGAAAAAAAGGTAAAGACACCGGTTAGCAGCGATGATGAGACAGTACCAGTAGTGAGAAGAAAAGTGAAAGAAACTCTAAAGTTCGAGATTAATGAAGAAGTTATTGCAAAGAAGAGTCCAATAACTTGTGAAAATTGTGAAGTTGTAAAGAAACAGAACAGTTCATTGATCCACAAC